>NW_027485058.1:0-61524 GCF_050908995.1 Andrena cerasifolii | reverse complement strand
TTTCGACGGCATGTTCTTCTGTTACAAAGCCCAATTTTGTGCATTCGGAAAATTTTCGCCAGATTTTGGCCAATATATCAGGAGAACATGAAGTGGATAGAGGTATACTAAATTTCAGCTTCAAAGGCATCGCCTTAAATTTGCAATTAAGAGGCGCAAGCCTTTCAAGAGGCGTTCGAAAATTCTGCGTCTCTTCGTTAAGCAGTCACTGTCTCGAAACACCTGCGCCACTTTTCTCTCCTTGATTTGCTCTCCGGAGACGTTACTTTGTGCCATCTCTTTCGACGGCATGTTCTCCTGTTACAAAGCCCAATTTTGTGCATTCTGAAATTTTTCGCTAGATTTTGCCAATATATCAGGAGAACATGATGTGGAAAGGGGTATACTAAATTTCAGCTTCAAAGGCATCGCCTTAAAGTTGCAAATAAGAGGCGCAGGCCTTTCAGGAGGTGTTCGAAAATTCTGCGTCTCTTCGTTAATCAGTCACTGTCTCGAAACATCTGCGCCACATCTCGCTCTTTGATTTGCTCTCCGGAGACGTTACTTTGTGCCATCTCTATCGACGGCATGTTCTCCTGTTACAAAGCCCAATTTTGTTTATTCGGAAAATTTCGCCAGATTTTGGCCAATATATCAGGAGAACATGAAGTGGAAAGAGGTATACTAAATTTCGGCTTCAAAGGCATCGCCTTAAAGTTGCAAATAAGAGGCGCAGGCCTTTCAAGAGGCGTTCGAAAATTCTGCGTGTCTTCGTTAAACAGTCACTGTCTTGAAACATCTGCGCCACTTCCCGCTCTTTGATTTGCTCTCCGGAGACGTTACTTTGTGCCATCTCTATCGACGGCATGTTCTCCTGTTACAAAGCCCAATTTTGTGCATTCGGAAAATTTTCGCCAGATTTTGGCCAATATATCAGGAGAACATGAAGTGGATAGAGGTATACTAAATTTCAGCTTCAAAGGCATCGCCTTAAATTTGCAATTAAGAGGCGCAGGCCTTTCAAGAGGCGTTCGAAAATTCTGCGTGTCTTCGTTAAACAGTCACTGTCTTGAAACATCTGCGCCACTTCCCGCTCTTTGATTTGCTCTCCGGAGACGTTACTTTGTGCCATCTCTATCGACGGCATGTTCTCCTGTTACAAAGCCCAATTTTGTGCATTCGGAAAATTTTCGCCAGATTTTGGCCAATATATCAGGAGAACATGAAGTGGATAGAGGTATACTAAATTTCAGCTTCAAAGGCATCGCCTTAAATTTGCAATTAAGAGGCGCAGGCCTTTCAAGAGGCGTTCGAAAATTCTGCGTCTCTTCGTGAAACAGTCACTGTCTCGAAACATCTGTGCCACTTCTCGCTTTTTGATTTGCTCTCCGGAGACGTTACTTTGTGCCATCCCTTTCGACGGCATGTTCTCCTGTTACAAAGCCCAATTCTGTGCATTCTGAAAATTTTCGCCAGATTTTGGCCAATATATCAGGAGAACATGAAGTCAAAAGAGGTATACTAAATTTCAGCTTCAATGGCATCGCCTTAAAGTTGCAAATAAGAGGCGCAGGCCGTTCAAGAGCCGTTCGAAAATTCTGCGTTTCTTCGTTAAACAGTCACAGTCTCGAAACATCTGCGCCACATCTCGCTCTTTGATTTGCTCTCCGGAGACGTTACTTTGTGCCATCTCTTTCGACGGCATGTTCTTCTGTTACAAAGCCCAATTTTGTGCATTCGGAAAATTTTCGCCAGATTTTGGCCAATATATCAGGAGAACATGAAGTGGATAGAGGTATACTAAATTTCAGCTTCAAAGGCATCGCCTTAAATTTGCAATTAAGAGGCGCAAGCCTTTCAAGAGGCGTTCGAAAATTCTGCGTCTCTTCGTTAAGCAGTCACTGTCTCGAAACACCTGCGCCACTTTTCTCTCCTTGATTTGCTCTCCGGAGACGTTACTTTGTGCCATCTCTTTCGACGGCATGTTCTCCTGTTACAAAGCCCAATTTTGTGCATTCGGAAAATTTTAGCCAGATTTTGGCCAATATATCAGGAGAACGTGAAGTGGAAAGAGGTATACTAAATTTCAGCTTCAAAGGCATCGCCTTAAACTTGTAATTAAGAGGCGCAGGCCTTTCAAGATACGTTCGAAAATTCTGCGTCTCTTCGTTAAGCAGTCACTGTCTCGAAACTCCTGCGCCACTTTTCTCTCCTTGATTTGCTCTCCGGAGACGTTACTTTGTGCCATCTCTTTCGACGGCATGTTCTCCTGTTACAAACCCCAATTTTGTGCATTCTGAAATTTTTCGCTAGATTTTGCCAATATATCAGGAGAACATGATGTGGAAAGGGGTATACTAAATTTCAGCTTCAAAGGCATCGCCTTAAAGTTGCAAATAAGAGGCGCAGGCCTTTCAAGAGGTGTTCGAAAATTCTGCGTCTCTTCGTTAATCAGTCACTGTCTCGAAACATCTGCGCCACATCTCGCTCTTTGATTTGCTCTCCGGAGACGTTACTTTGTGCCATCTCTTTCGACGGCATGTTCTCCTGTTACAAAGCCCAATTTTGTGCATTCTGAAAATTTTTGCTAGATTTTGGCCAATATATCAATAGAACATGAAGTGGAAAGGGGTATACTAAATTTCAGCTTCAAAGGCATCGCTTAAAAGTATCAAATATGAGGCGCAGGCCTTTCAAAAGGCGTTCGAAAATTGTGCGACTCTTCGTTAAACAGTCACTGTCTCGAAACATCTGCGCCACTTCTCGCTCATTGATTTGCCCTCCGGAGACGTTACTTTGTGCCATCACTTTCGACGGCATGTTCTCCTGTTACAAAGCCCAATTTTGTGCATTCGGAAAATTTTCGCCAGATTTTGGCCAATATATCAGGAGAACATGAAGTGGAAAGAGGTATACTAAATTTCAGCTTCAAAGGCATCGCCTTAAAGTTGCAATTAAGAGGCGCAGGCCTTTCAAGAGGCGTTCGAAAATTCTGCGTCTCTTCGTTAAACAGTCACTGTCTCGAAACATCTGCGCCACATCTCGCTCTTTGATTTGCTCTCCGGAGACGTTACTTTGTGCCATCTCGTTCGACGGCATGTTCTTCTGTTACAAAGCCCAATTTTGTTTATTCGGAAAATTTTCGCCAGATTTTGGCCAATATATCAGGAGAACATGAAGTGGAAAGAGGTATACTAAATTTCGGCTTCAAAGGCATCGCCTTAAAGTTGCAATTCAGAGGCGCAGGCCTTTCAAGAGGCGTTCGAAAATTCTGCGTGTCTTCGTTAAACAGTCACTGTCTTGAAACATCTGCGCCACTTCCCGCTCTTTGATTTGCTCTCCGGAGACGTTACTTTGTGCCATCTCTATCGACGGCATGTTCTCCTGTTACAAAGCCCAATTTTGTGCATTCGGAAAATTTTCGCCAGATTTTGGCCAATATATCAGGAGAACATGAAGTGGATAGAGGTATACTAAATTTCAGCTTCAAAGGCATCGCCTTAAATTTGCAATTAAGAGGCGCAGGCCTTTCAAGAGGCGTTCGAAAATTCTGCGTCTCTTCGTGAAACAGTCACTGTCTCGAAACATCTGTGCCACTTCTCGCTTTTTGATTTGCTCTCCGAAGACGTTACTTTGTGCCATCTCTTTCGACGGCATGTTCTCCTGTTACAAAGCCCAATTCTGTGCATTCTGAAAATTTTCGCCAGATTTTGGCCAATATATCAGGAGAACATGAAGTCAAAAGAGGTATACTAAATTTCAGCTTCAATGGCATCGCCTTAAAGTTGCAAATAAGAGGCGCAGGCCGTTCAAGAGTCGTTCGAAAATTCTGCGTTTCTTCGTTAAACAGTCACAGTCTCGAAACATCTGCGCCACATCTCGCTCTTTGATTTGCTCTCCGGAGACGTTACTTTGTGCCATCTCTTTCGACGGCATGTTCTTCTGTTACAAAGCCCAATTTTGTGCATTCGCAAAATTTTCGCCAGATTTTGGCCAATATATCAGGAGAACATGAAGTGGATAGAGGTATACTAAATTTCAGCTTCAAAGGCATCGCTTAAAAGTATCAAATCAGAGGCGCAGGCCTTTCAAAAGGCGTTCGAAAATTGTGCGACTCTTCGTTAAACAGTCACTGTCTCGAAACATCTGCGCCACTTCTCGCTCATTGATTTGCCCTCCGGAGACGTTACTTTGTGCCATCACTTTCGACGGCATGTTCTCCTGTTACAAAGCCCAATTTTGTGCATTCGGAAAATTTTAGCCAGATTTTGGCCAATATATCAGGAGAACGTGAAGTGGAAAGAGGTATAATAAATTTCAGCTTCAAAGGCATCGCCTTAAACTTGTAATTAAGAGGCGCAGGCCTTTCAAGATACGTTCGAAAATTCTGCGTCTCTTCGTTAAGCAGTCACTGTTTCGAAACACCTGCGCCACTTCTCTCTCCTTGATTTGCTCTCCGGAGACGTTACTTTGTGCCATCTCTTTCGACGGCATGTTCTCCTGTTACAAAGCCCAATTTTGTGCATTCTGAAATTTTTCGCTAGATTTTGCCAATATATCAGGAGAACATGAAGTGGAAAGGGGTATACTAAATTTCAGCTTCAAAGGCATCGCCTTAAAGTTGCAAATAAGAGGCGCAGGCCTTTCAAGAGGTGTTCGAAAATTCTGCGTCTCTTCGTTAATCAGTCACTGTCTCGAAACATCTGCGCCACATCTCGCTCTTTGATTTGCTCTCCGGAGACGTTACTTTGTGCCATCTCTTTCGACGGCATGTTCTCCTGTTACAAAGCCCAATTTTGTGCATTCTGAAAATTTTTGCTAGATTTTGGCCAATATATCAAGAGAACATGAAGTGGAAAGGGGTATACTAAATTTCAGCTTCAAAGGCATCGCTTAAAAGTATCAAATCAGAGGCGCAGGCCTTTCAAAAGGCGTTCGAAAATTGTGCGACTCTTCGTTAAACAGTCACTGTCTCGAAACATCTGCGCCACTTCTCTCTCCTTGATTTGCTCTCCGGAGACGTTACTTTGTGCCATCTCTATCGACGGCATGTTCTCCTGTTACAAAGCCCAATTTTGTGCATTCGGAAAATTTTAGCCAGATTTTGGCCAATATATCAGGAGAACGTGAAGTGGAAAGAGGTATACTAAATTTCAGCTTCAAAGGCATCGCCTTAAAGTTGCAATTAAGAGGCGCAGGCCTTTCAAGAGGCGTTCGAAAATTCTGCGTCTCTTCGTGAAACAGTCACTGTCTCGAAACATCTGCGCCACTTCTCGCTTTTTGATTTGCTCTCCGGAGACATTACTTTGTTCCATCTCTTTCGACGGCATGTTCTCCTGTTACAAAGCCCAATTTTGTGTATTCTCGGAATTTTCGCCAGATTTTGGCCAATAAATCAGGAGAAAATGAAGTGGAAAGGGGTATACTAAATTTCAGCTTCAAAGGCATCGCTTAAAAGTATCAAATAAGAAGCGCAGGCCTTTCAAGAGGCTTTCGAAAATTCTGCGTCTCTTCGTGAAACAGTCACTGTCTCGAAACACCTGCGCCACTTCTCGCTCCTTCGTTTGCTGTCCGGAGACGTTATATTGTTCCATCTCTTTCGACGGCATGTTCTCCTGTTACAAAGCTCAATTTTGTGTATTCTCGATATTTTCGCCAGATTTTGGCCAATATATCAGGAGAAAATGAAGTGGAAAGATGTATACTAAATTTCAGCTTCAAAGGCATCGCCTTAAAGTTGCAAATAAGAGGCGCAGGCCTTTCAAGAGTCGTTCGAAAATTCTGCGTTTCTTCGTTAAACAGTCACTGTCTCGAAACATCTGCGCCACATCTCGCTCTTTGATTTGCTCTCCGGAGACGTTACTTTGTGCCATCTCTATCGACGGCATGTTCTCCTGTTACAAAGCCCAATTTTGTGCATTCGGAAAATTTTCGCCAGATTTTGGCCAATATATCAGGAGAACATGAAGTGGATAGAGGTATACTAAATTTCAGCTTCAAAGGCATCGCCTTAAATTTGCAATTAAGAGGCGCAGGCCTTTCAAGAGGCGTTCGAAAATTCTGCGTCTCTTCGTGAAACAGTCACTGTCTCGAAACATCTGCGCCACATCTCGCTCTTTGATTTGCTCTCCGGAGACGTTACTTTGTGCCATCTCTATCGACGGCATGTTCTCCTGTTACAAAGCCCAATTTTGTGCATTCGGAAAATTTTCGCCAGATTTTGGCCAATATATCAGGAGAACATGAAGTGGATAGAGGTATACTAAATTTCAGCTTCAAAGGCATCGCCTTAAATTTGCAATTAAGAGGCGCAAGCCTTTCAAGAGGCGTTCGAAAATTCTGCGTCTCTTCGTTAAGCAGTCACTGTCTCGAAACACCTGCGCCACTTTTCTCTCCTTGATTTGCTCTCCGGAGACGTTACTTTGTGCCATCTCTTTCGACGGCATGTTCTCCTGTTACAAAGCCCAATTTTGTGCATTCGGAAAATTTTAGCCAGATTTTGGCCAATATATCAGGAGAACGTGAAGTGGAAAGAGGTATACTAAATTTCAGCTTCGAAGGCATCGCCTTAAACTTGTAATTAAGAGGCGCAGGCCTTTCAAGATACGTTCGAAAATTCTGCGTCTCTTCGTTAAGCAGTCACTGTCTCGAAACTCCTGCGCCACTTTTCTCTCCTTGATTTGCTCTCCGGAGACGTTACTTTGTGCCATCTCTTTCGACGGCATGTTCTCCTGTTACAAAGCCCAATTTTGTGCATTCTGAAATTTTTCGCTAGATTTTGCCAATATATCAGGAGAACATGATGTGGAAAGGGGTATACTAAATTTCAGCTTCAAAGGCATCGCCTTAAAGTTGCAAATAAGAGGCGCAGGCCTTTCAAGAGGTGTTCGAAAATTCTGCGTCTCTTCGTTAATCAGTCACTGTCTCGAAACATCTGCGCCACATCTCGCTCTTTGATTTGCTCTCCGGAGACGTTACTTTGTGCCATCTCTTTCGACGGCATGTTCTCCTGTTACAAAGCCCAATTTTGTGCATTCTGAAAATTTTTGCTAGATTTTGGCCAATATATCAAGAGAACATGAAGTGGAAAGGGGTATACTAAATTTCAGCTTCAAAGGCATCGCTTAAAAGTATCAAATATGAGGCGCAGGCCTTTCAAAAGGCGTTCGAAAATTGTGCGACTCTTCGTTAAACAGTCACTGTCTCGAAACATCTGCGCCACTTCTCGCTCATTGATTTGCCCTCCGGAGACGTTACTTTGTGCCATCACTTTCGACGGCATGTTCTCCTGTTACAAAGCCCAATTTTGTGCATTCGGAAAATTTTCGCCAGATTTTGGCCAATATATCAGGAGAACATGAAGTGGAAAGAGGTATACTAAATTTCAGCTTCAAAGGCATCGCCTTAAAGTTGCAAATAAGAGGCGCAGGCCTTTCAAGAGTCGTTCGAAAATTCTGCGTTTCTTCGTTAAACAGTCACTGTCTCGAAACATCTGCGCCACATCTCGCTCTTTGATTTGCTCTCCGGAGACGTTACTTTGTGCCATCTCTATCGACGGCATGTTCTCCTGTTACAAAGCCCAATTTTGTGCATTCGGAAAATTTTCGCCAGATTTTGGCCAATATATCAGGAGAACATGAAGTGGATAGAGGTATACTAAATTTCAGCTTCAAAGGCATCGCCTTAAATTTGCAATTAAGAGGCGCAGGCCTTTCAAGAGGCGTTCGAAAATTCTGCGTGTCTTCGTTAAACAGTCACTGTCTTGAAACATCTGCGCCACTTCCCGCTCTTTGATTTGCTCTCCGGAGACGTTACTTTGTGCCATCTCTATCGACGGCATGTTCTCCTGTTACAAAGCCCAATTTTGTGCATTCGGAAAATTTTCGCCAGATTTTGGCCAATATATCAGGAGAACATGAAGTGGATAGAGGTATACTAAATTTCAGCTTCAAAGGCATCGCCTTAAATTTGCAATTAAGAGGCGCAGGCCTTTCAAGAGGCGTTCGAAAATTCTGCGTCTCTTCGTGAAACAGTCACTGTCTCGAAACATCTGCGCCACATCTCGCTCTTTGATTTGCTCTCCGGAGACGTTACTTTGTGCCATCTCTATCGACGGCATGTTCTCCTGTTACAAAGCCCAATTTTGTGCATTCGGAAAATTTTCGCCAGATTTTGGCCAATATATCAGGAGAACATGAAGTGGATAGAGGTATACTAAATTTCAGCTTCAAAGGCATCGCCTTAAATTTGCAATTAAGAGGCGCAAGCCTTTCAAGAGGCGTTCGAAAATTCTGCGTCTCTTCGTTAAGCAGTCACTGTCTCGAAACACCTGCGCCACTTTTCTCTCCTTGATTTGCTCTCCGGAGACGTTACTTTGTGCCATCTCTTTCGACGGCATGTTCTCCTGTTACAAAGCCCAATTTTGTGCATTCGGAAAATTTTAGCCAGATTTTGGCCAATATATCAGGAGAACGTGAAGTGGAAAGAGGTATACTAAATTTCAGCTTCGAAGGCATCGCCTTAAACTTGTAATTAAGAGGCGCAGGCCTTTCAAGATACGTTCGAAAATTCTGCGTCTCTTCGTTAAGCAGTCACTGTCTCGAAACTCCTGCGCCACTTTTCTCTCCTTGATTTGCTCTCCGGAGACGTTACTTTGTGCCATCTCTTTCGACGGCATGTTCTCCTGTTACAAAGCCCAATTTTGTGCATTCTGAAATTTTTCGCTAGATTTTGCCAATATATCAGGAGAACATGATGTGGAAAGGGGTATACTAAATTTCAGCTTCAAAGGCATCGCCTTAAAGTTGCAAATAAGAGGCGCAGGCCTTTCAAGAGGTGTTCGAAAATTCTGCGTCTCTTCGTTAATCAGTCACTGTCTCGAAACATCTGCGCCACATCTCGCTCTTTGATTTGCTCTCCGGAGACGTTACTTTGTGCCATCTCTTTCGACGGCATGTTCTCCTGTTACAAAGCCCAATTTTGTGCATTCTGAAAATTTTTGCTAGATTTTGGCCAATATATCAAGAGAACATGAAGTGGAAAGGGGTATACTAAATTTCAGCTTCAAAGGCATCGCTTAAAAGTATCAAATATGAGGCGCAGGCCTTTCAAAAGGCGTTCGAAAATTGTGCGACTCTTCGTTAAACAGTCACTGTCTCGAAACATCTGCGCCACTTCTCGCTCATTGATTTGCCCTCCGGAGACGTTACTTTGTGCCATCACTTTCGACGGCATGTTCTCCTGTTACAAAGCCCAATTTTGTGCATTCGGAAAATTTTCGCCAGATTTTGGCCAATATATCAGGAGAACATGAAGTGGAAAGAGGTATACTAAATTTCAGCTTCAAAGGCATCGCCTTAAAGTTGCAATTAAGAGGCGCAGGCCTTTCAAGAGGCGTTCGAAAATTCTGCGTCTCTTCGTTAAACAGTCACTGTCTCGAAACATCTGCGCCACATCTCGCTCTTTGATTTGCTCTCCGGAGACGTTACTTTGTGCCATCTCGTTCGACGGCATGTTCTTCTGTTACAAAGCCCAATTTTGTTTATTCGGAAAATTTTCGCCAGATTTTGGCCAATATATCAGGAGAACATGAAGTGGAAAGAGGTATACTAAATTTCGGCTTCAAAGGCATCGCCTTAAAGTTGCAATTCAGAGGCGCAGGCCTTTCAAGAGGCGTTCGAAAATTCTGCGTGTCTTCGTTAAACAGTCACTGTCTTGAAACATCTGCGCCACTTCCCGCTCTTTGATTTGCTCTCCGGAGACGTTACTTTGTGCCATCTCTATCGACGGCATGTTCTCCTGTTACAAAGCCCAATTTTGTGCATTCGGAAAATTTTCGCCAGATTTTGGCCAATATATCAGGAGAACATGAAGTGGATAGAGGTATACTAAATTTCAGCTTCAAAGGCATCGCCTTAAATTTGCAATTAAGAGGCGCAGGCCTTTCAAGAGGCGTTCGAAAATTCTGCGTCTCTTCGTGAAACAGTCACTGTCTCGAAACATCTGTGCCACTTCTCGCTTTTTGATTTGCTCTCCGGAGACGTTACTTTGTGCCATCTCTTTCGACGGCATGTTCTCCTGTTACAAAGCCCAATTCTGTGCATTCTGAAAATTTTCGCCAGATTTTGGCCAATATATCAGGAGAACATGAAGTCAAAAGAGGTATACTAAATTTCAGCTTCAATGGCATCGCCTTAAAGTTGCAAATAAGAGGCGCAGGCCGTTCAAGAGTCGTTCGAAAATTCTGCGTTTCTTCGTTAAACAGTCACAGTCTCGAAACATCTGCGCCACATCTCGCTCTTTGATTTGCTCTCCGGAGACGTTACTTTGTGCCATCTCTTTCGACGGCATGTTCTTCTGTTACAAAGCCCAATTTTGTGCATTCGCAAAATTTTCGCCAGATTTTGGCCAATATATCAGGAGAACATGAAGTGGATAGAGGTATACTAAATTTCAGCTTCAAAGGCATCGCTTAAAAGTATCAAATCAGAGGCGCAGGCCTTTCAAAAGGCGTTCGAAAATTGTGCGACTCTTCGTTAAACAGTCACTGTCTCGAAACATCTGCGCCACTTCTCGCTCATTGATTTGCCCTCCGGAGACGTTACTTTGTGCCATCACTTTCGACGGCATGTTCTCCTGTTACAAAGCCCAATTTTGTGCATTCGGAAAATTTTAGCCAGATTTTGGCCAATATATCAGGAGAACATGAAGTGGATAGAGGTATACTAAATTTCAGCTTCAAAGGCATCGCCTTAATTTTGCAATTAAGAGGCGCAGGTCTTTCAAGAGGCGTTCGAAAATTCTGCGTCTCTTCGTGAAACAGTCACTGTCTCGAAACATCTGCGCCACTTCTCGCTTTTTGATTTGCTCTCCGGAGACGTTACTTTGTGCCATCTGTATCGACGGCATGTTCTCCTGTTACAAAGCCCAATTTTGTGCATTCGGAAAATTTTCGCCAGATTTTGGCCAATAAATCAGGAGAAAATGAAGTGGAAAGGGGTATACTAAATTTCAGCTTCAAAGTCATCGCTTAAAAGTATCAAATAAGAGGCGCAGGCCTTTCAAGAGGCTTTCGAAAATTCTGCGTCTCTTCATTAAACAGTCACTGTCTCGAAACATCTGCGCCACTTCTCGCTCATTGATTTGCCCTCCGGAGACGTTACTTTGTGCCATCACTTTCGACGGCATGTTCTTCTGTTACAAAGCGCAATTTTGTGCATTCGGAAAATTTTAGCCAGATTTTGGCCAATATATCAGGAGAACGTGAAGTGGAAAGAGGTATAATAAATTTCAGCTTCAAAGGCATCGCCTTAAACTTGTAATTAAGAGGCGCAGGCCTTTCAAGATACGTTCGAAAATTCTGCGTCTCTTCGTTAAGCAGTCACTGTTTCGAAACACCTGCGCCACTTCTCTCTCCTTGATTTGCTCTCCGGAGACGTTACTTTGTGCCATCTCTTTCGACGGCATGTTCTCCTGTTACAAAGCCCAATTTTGTGCATTCTGAAAATTTTTGCTAGATTTTGGCCAATATATCAAGAGAACATGAAGTGGAAAGGGGTATACTAAATTTCAGCTTCAAAGGCATCGCTTAAAAGTATCAAATCAGAGGCGCAGGCCTTTCAAAAGGCGTTCGAAAATTGTGCGACTCTTCGTTAAACAGTCACTGTCTCGAAACATCTGCGCCACTTCTCTCTCCTTGATTTGCTCTCCGGAGACGTTACTTTGTGCCATCTCTATCGACGGCATGTTCTCCTGTTACAAAGCCCAATTTTGTGCATTCGGAAAATTTTAGCCAGATTTTGGCCAATATATCAGGAGAACGTGAAGTGGAAAGAGGTATACTAAATTTCAGCTTCAAAGGCATCGCCTTAAAGTTGCAATTAAGAGGCGCAGGCCTTTCAAGAGGCGTTCGAAAATTCTGCGTCTCTTCGTGAAACAGTCACTGTCTCGAAACATCTGCGCCACTTCTCGCTTTTTGATTTGCTCTCCGGAGACGTTACTTTGTGCCATCTCTTTCGACGGCATGTTCGTCTGTTACAAAGCCCAATTTTGTGCATTCGGAAAATTTTCGCCAGATTTTGGCCAATAAATCAGGAGAAAATGAAGTGGAAAGGGGTATACTAAATTTATTTCAGCTTCAAAGTCATCGCTTAAAAGTATCAAATAAGAGGCGCAGGCCTTTCAAGAGGCTTTCGAAAATTCTGCGTCTCTTCGTGAAACAGTCACTGTCTCGAAACACCTGCGCCACTTCTCGCTCCTTCGTTGCTGTCCGGAGACGTTATATTGTTCCATCTCTTTCGACGGCATGTTCTCCTGTTACAAAGCCCAATTCTGTGCATTCTGAAAATTTTCGCCAGATTTTGGCCAATATATCAGGAGAACATGAAGTGGATAGAGGTATACTAAATTTCAGCTTCAAAGGCATCGCCTTAAATTTGCAATTAAGAGGCGCAGGCCTTTCAAGATTCGTTCGAAAATTCTGCGTGTCTTCGTTAAACAGTCACTGTCTTGAAACATCTGCGCCATTTCCCGCTCTTTGATTTGCTCTCCGGAGACGTTACTTTGTGCCATCTCTATCGACGGCATGTTCTCCTGTTACAAAGCCCAATTTTGTGCATTCGGAAAATTTTCGCCAGATTTTGGCCAATATATCAGGAGAACATGAAGTGGATAGAGGTATACTAAATTTCAGCTTCAAAGGCATCGCCTTAAAGTTGCAAATAAGAGGCGCAGGCCGTTCAAGAGGCGTTCGAAAATTCTGCGTTTCTTCGTTAAACAGTCACAGTCTCGAAACATCTGCGCCACATCTCGCTCTTTGATTTGCTCTCCGGAGACGTTACTTTGTGCCATCTCTATCGACGGCATGTTCTCCTGTTACAAAGCCCAATTTTGTGCATTCGGAAAATTTTCGCCAGATTTTGGCCAATATATCAGGAGAACATGAAGTGGAAAGAGGTATACTAAATTTCAGCTTCAAAGGCATCGCCTTAAAGTTGCAATTAAGAGGCGCAGGCCTTTCAAGAGGCGTTCGAAAATTCTGCGTCTCTTCGTTAAACAGTCACTGTCCCGAAACACTTGCGCCACTTCTCGCTCTTTGATTTGCTCTCCGGAGACGTTACTTTGTGCCATCTCTTTCGACGGCATGTTCTCCTGTTACAAAGCCCAATTCTGTGCATTCTGAAAATTTTCGCCAGATTTGGTCAATATATCAGGAGAACATGAAGTGGATAGAGGTATACTAAATTTCAGCTTCAAAGGCATCGCCTTAATTTTGCAATTAAGAGGCGCAGGCCTTTCAAGAGGCGTTCGAAAATTCTGCGTCTCTTCGTGAAACAGTCACTGTCTCGAAACATCTGCGCCACTCTCGCTTTTTGATTTGCTCTACGGAGACGTTACTTTGTGCCATCTGTATCGACGGCATGTTCTCCTGTTACAAAGCCCAATTTTGTGCATTCGGAAAATTTTCGCCAGATTTTGGCCAATAAATCAGGAGAAAATGAAGTGGAAAGGGTATACTAAATTTCAGCTTCAAAGTCATCGCTTAAAAGTATCAAATAAGAGGCGCAGGCCTTTCAAGAGGCTTTCGAAAATTCTGCGTCTCTTCGTGAAACAGTCACTGTCTCGAAACACCTGCGCCACTTCTCGCTCCTTCGTTTGCTGTCCGGAGACGTTATATTGTTCCATCTCTTTCGACGGCATGTTCTCCTGTTACAAAGCCCAATTCTGTGCATTCTGAAAATTTTCGCCAGATTTTGGCCAATATATCAGGAGAACATGAAGTGGATAGAGGTATACTAAATTTCAGCTTCAAAGGCATCGCCTTAAATTTGCAATTAAGAGGCGCAGGCCTTTCAAGATTCGTTCGAAAATTCTGCGTGTCTTCGTTAAACAGTCACTGTCTTGAAACATCTGCGCCATTTCCCGCTCTTTGATTTGCTCTCCGGAGACGTTACTTTGTGCCATCTCTATCGACGGCATGTTCTCCTGTTACAAAGCCCAATTTTGTGCATTCGGAAAATTTTCGCCAGATTTTGGCCAATATATCAGGAGAACATGAAGTGGATAGAGGTATACTAAATTTCAGCTTCAAAGGCATCGCCTTAAAGTTGCAAATAAGAGGCGCAGGCCGTTCAAGAGGCGTTCGAAAATTCTGCGTTTCTTCGTTAAACAGTCACAGTCTCGAAACATCTGCGCCACATCTCGCTCTTTGAATTGCTCTCCGGAGACGTTACTTTGTGCCATCTCTATCGACGGCATGTTCTCCTGTTACAAAGCCCAATTTTGTGCATTCGGAAAATTTTCGCCAGATTTTGGCCAATATATCAGGAGAACATGAAGTGGAAAGAGGTATACTAAATTTCAGCTTCAAAGGCATCGCCTTAAAGTTGCAATTAAGAGGCGCAGGCCTTTCAAGAGGCGTTCGAAAATTCTGCGTCTCTTCGTTAAACAGTCACTGTCCCGAAACACTTGCGCCACTTCTCGCTCTTTGATTTGCTCTCCGGAGACGTTACTTTGTGCCATCTCTTTCGACGGCATGTTCTCCTGTTACAAAGCCCAATTCTGTGCATTCTGAAAATTTCGCCAGATTTTGGTCAATATATCAGGAGAACATGAAGTGGATAGAGGTATACTAACTTTCAGCTTCAAAGGCATCGCCTTAATTTTGCAATTAAGAGGCGCAGGCCTTTCAAGAGGCGTTCGAAAATTCTGCGTCTCTTCGTGAAACAGTCACTGTCTCGAAACATCTGCGCCACTTCTCGCTTTTGATTTGCTCTACGGAGACGTTACTTTGTGCCATCTGTATCGACGGCATGTTCTCCTGTTACAAAGCCCAATTTTGTGCATTCGGAAAATTTTCGCCAGATTTTGGCCAATAAATCAGGAGAAAATGAAGTGGAAAGGGGTATACTAAATTTCAGCTTCAAAGTCATCGCTTAAAAGTATCAAATAAGAGGCGCAGGCCTTTCAAGAGGCTTTCGAAAATTCTGCGTCTCTTCGTGAAACAGTCACTGTCTCGAAACACCTGCGCCACTTCTCGCTCCTTCGTTTGCTGTCCGGAGACGTTATATTGTTCCATCTCTTTCGACGGCATGTTCTCCTGTTACAAAGCCCAATTCTGTGCATTCTGAAATTTTCGCCAGATTTTGGCCAATATATCAGGAGAACATGAAGTGGATAGAGGTATACTAAATTTCAGCTTCAAAGGCATCGCCTTAAATTTGCAATTAAGAGGCGCAGGCCTTTCAAGATTCGTTCGAAATTCTGCGTGTCTTCGTTAAACAGTCACTGTCTTGAAACATCTGCGCCATTTCCCGCTCTTTGATTTGCTCCTCCGAGACGTTACTTTGTGCCATCTCTATCGACGGCATGTTCTCCTGTTACAAAGCCCAATTTTGTGCATTCGGAAATTTTCGCCAGATTTTGGCCAATATATCAGGAGAACATGAAGTGGATAGAGGTATACTAAATTTCAGCTTCAAAGGCATCGCCTTAAAGTTGCAAATAAGAGGCGCAGGCCGTTCAAGAGGCGTTCGAAAATTCTGCGTTTCTTCGTTAAACAGTCACAGTCTCGAAACATCTGCGCCACATCTCGCTCTTTGATTTGCTCTCCGGAGACGTTACTTTGTGCCATCTCTTTCGACGGCATGTTCTTCTGTTACAAAGCCCAATTTTGTGCATTCGGAAAATTTTCGCCAGATTTTGGCCAATATATCAGGAGAACATGAAGTGGATAGAGGTATACTAAATTTCAGCTTCAAAGGCATCGCTTAAAAGTATCAAATCAGAGGCGCAGGCCTTTCAAAAGGCGTTCGAAAATTGTGCGACTCTTCGTTAAACAGTCACTGTCTCGAAACATCTGCGCCACTTCTCGCTCATTGATTTGCCCTCCGGAGACGTTACTTTGTGCCATCACTTTCGACGGCATGTTCTCCTGTTACAAAGCCCAATTTTTGTGCATTCGGAAAATTTTAGCCAGATATTGGCCAATAAATCAGGAGAAAATGAAGTGGAAAGGGGTATACTAAATTTCAGCTTCAAAGTCATCGCTTAAAAGTATCAAATAAGAGGCGCAGGCCTTTCAAGAGGCTTTCGAAAATTCTGCGTCTCTTCGTGAAACAGTCACTGTCTCGAAACACCTGCGCCACTTCTCGCTCCTTCGTTTGCTGTCCGGAGACGTTATATTGTTCCATCTCTTTCGACGGCATGTTCTCCTGTTACAAAGCCCAATTATGTGCATTCGGAAAATTTTCGCCAGATTTTGGCCAATATATCAGGAGAGCATGAAGTCAAAAGAGGTATACTAAATTTCAGCATCAAAGGCATCGCCTTAAAGTTGCAAATAAGAGGCGCAGGCCTTTCAAGAGTCGTTCGAAAATTCTGCGTTTCTTCGTTAAACAGTCACAGTCTCGAAACATCTGCGCCACATCTCGCTCTTTGATTTGCTCTCCGGAGACGTTACTTTGTGCCATCTCTTTCGACGGCATGTTCTTCTGTTACAAAGCCCAATTTTGTGCATTCGGAAAATTTTCGCCAGATTTTGGCCAATATATCAGGAGAACATGAAGTGGATAGAGGTATACTAAATTTCAGCTTCAAAGGCATCGCTTAAAAGTATCAAATCAGAGGCGCAGGCCTTTCTAAAGGCGTGCGAAAATTGTGCGACTCTTCGTTAAACAGTCACTGTCTCGAAACATCTGCGCCACTTCTCGCTCATTGATTTGCCCTCCGGAGACGTTACTTTGTGCCATCACTTGCGACGGCATGTTCTCCTGTTACAAAGCCCAATTTTGTGCATTCGGAAAATTTTAGCCAGATTTTGGCCAATATATCAGGAGAACGTGAAGTGGAAAGAGGTATACAAAATTTCAGCTTCAAAGGCATCGCCTTAAACTTGTAATTAAGAGGCGCAGGCCTTTCAAGATACGTTCGAAAATTCTGCGTCTCTTCGTTAAGCAGCCGCTGTCTCGAAACACCTGCGCCACTTCTCTCTCCTTGATTTGCTCTCCGGAGACGTTACTTTGTGCCATCTCTTTCGACGGCATGTTCTCCTGTTACAAAGCCCAATTTTGTGCATTCTGAAATTTTTCGCTAGATTTTGGCCAATATATCAGGAGAACATGAAGTGGAAAGGGGTATACTAAATTTCAGCTTCAAAGGCATCGCCTTAAAGTTGCAAATAAGAGGCGCAGGCCTTTCAAGAGGTGTTCGAAAATTCTGCGTCTCTTCGTGAAACAGTCACTGTCTCGAAACATCTGCGCCACTTCTCGCTTTTTGATTTGCTCTCCGGAGACGTTACTTTGTGCCATCCCTTTCGACGGCATGTTCTCCTGTTACAAAGCCCAATTCTGTGCATTCTGAAATTTTCGCCAGATTTTGGCCAATATATCAGGAGAGCATGAAGTCAAAAGAGGTATACTAAATTTCAGCTTCAAAGGCATCGCCTTAAAGTTGCAAATAAGAGGCGCAGGCCGTTCAAGAGTCGTTCGAAAATTCTGCGTTTCTTCGTTAAACAGTCACAGTCTCGAAACATCTGCGCCACATCTCGCTCTTTGATTTGCTCTACGGACACGTTACTTTGTGCCATCTCTTTCGACGGCATGTTCTTCTGGTACAAAGCCCAATTTTGTGCATTCGGAAAATTTTCACCAGATTTTGGCCAATATATCAGGAGAACATGAAGTGGATAGAGGTATACTAAATTTCAGCTTCAAAGGCATCGCTTAAAAGTATCAAATCAGAGGCGCAGGCCTTTCAAAAGGCGTTCGAAAATTGTGCGACTCTTCGTTAAACAGTCACTGTCTCGAAACATCTGCGCCACTTCTCGCTCATTGATTTGCCCTCCGGAGACGTTACTTTGTGCCATCACTTTCGACGGCATGTTCTCCTGTTACAAAGCCCAATTTTGTGCATTCGGAAAATTTTAGCCAGATATTGGCCAATAAATCAGGAGAAAATGAAGTGGAAAGGGGTATACTAAATTTCAGCTTCAATGTCATCGCTTAAAAGTATCAAATAAGAGGCGCAGGCCTTTCAAGAGGCTTTCGAAAATTCTGCGTCTCTTCGTTAATCAGTCACTGTCTCGAAACATCTGCGCCACATCTCGCTCTTTGATTTGCTCTCCGGAGACGTTACTTTGTGCCATCTCTTTCGACGGCATGTTCTCCTGTTACAAAGCCCAATTTTGTGCATTCGGAAAATTTTCGCCAGATTTTGGCCAATATATCAGGAGAACATGAAGTGGATAGAGGTATACTAAATTTCAGCTTCAAAGGCATCGCCTTAAATTTGCAATTAAGAGGCGCAGGCCTTTCAAGAGGCGTTCGAAAATTCTGCGTCTCTTCGTGAAACAGTCACTGTCTCGAAACATCTGCGCCACTTCTCGCTTTTTGATTTGCTCTCCGGAGACGTTACTTTGTGCCATCCCTTTCGACGGCATGTTCTCCTGTTACAAAGCCCAATTCTGTGCATTCTGAAAATTTTCGCCAGATTTTGGCCAATATATCAGGAGAACATGAAGTGGAAAGAGGTATACTAAATTTCGGCTTCAAAGGCATCGCCTTAAAGTTGCAATTAAGAGGCGCAGGCCTTTCAAGAGGCGTTCGAAAATTCTGCGTCTCTTCGTGAAACAGTCACTGTCTCGAAACATCTGCGCCACTTCTCGCTTTTTGATTTGCTCTCCGGAGACGTTACTTTGTGCCATCTCTATCGACGGCATGTTCTCCTGTTACAAAGCCCAATTTTGTGCATTCGGAAAATTTTCGCCAGATTTTGGCAATAAATCAGAAGAAAATGAAGTGGAAAGGGGTATACTAAATTTCAGCTTCAAAGTCATTGCTTAAAAGTATCAAATAAGAGGCGCAGGCCTTTCAAGAGGCTTTCGAAAATTCTGCGTCTCTTCGTGAAAGAGTCACTGTCTCGAAACACCTGCGCCACTTCTCGCTCCTTCGTTTGCTGTCCGGAGACGTTATATTGTTCCATCTCTTTCGACGGCATGTTCTCCTGTTACAAGCTCAATTTTGTGTATTCTCGATATTTTCGCCAGATTTTGGCCAATATATCAGGAGAAAATGAAGTGGAAAGAGGTATACTAAATTTCAGCTTCAAAGGCATCGCCTTAAAGTTGCAAATAAGAGGCGCAGGCCTTTCAAAAGGCGTTCGAAAATTGTGCGACTCTTCGTTAAACAGTCACTGTCTCGAAACATCTGCGCCACTTCTCGCTCATTGATTTGCCCTCCGGAGACGTTACTTTGTGCCATCACTTTCGACGGCATGTTCTCCTGTTACAAAGCCCAATTCTGTGCATTCTGAAAATTTTCGCCAGATTTTGGCCAATATATCCGGAGAACATGAAGTCAAAAGAGGTATACTAAATTTCAGCTTCAAAGGCATCGCCTTAAAGTTGCAAATAAGAGGCGCAGGCCGTTCAAGAGTCGTTCGAAAATTCTGCGTTTCTTCGTTAAACAGTCACAGTCTCGAAACATCTGCGCCACATCTCGCTCTTTGATTTGCTCTCCGGAGACGTTACTTTGTGCCATCTCTTTGGACGGCATGTTCTTCTGTTACAAAGCCCAATTTTGTGCATTCGGAAAATTTTCGCCAGATTTTGGCCAATATATCAGGAGAACATGAAGTGGATAGAGGTATACTAAATTTCAGCTTCAAAGGCATCGCTTAAAAGTATCAAATCAGAGGCGCAGGCCTTTCAAAAGGCGTTCGAAAATTGTGCGACTCTTCGTTAAACAGTCACTGTCTCGAAACATCTGCGCCACTTCTCGCTCATTGATTTGCCCTCCGGAGACGTTACTTTGTGCCATCACTTTCGACGGCATGTTTCTCCTGTTACAAAGCCCAATTTTGTGCATTCGGAAAATTTTAGCCAGATTTTGGCCAATATATCAGGAGAACGTGAAGTGGAAAGAGGTATACTAAATTTCAGCTTCAAAGGCATCGCCTTAAACTTGTAATTAAGAGGCGCAGGCCTTTCAAGATACGTTCGAAAATTCTGCGTCTCTTCGTTAAGCAGTCACTGTCTCGAAACACCTGCGCCACTTCTCTCTCCTTGATTTGCTCTCCGGAGACGTTACTTTGTGCCACCTCTTTCGACGGCATGTTCTCCTGTTACAAAACCCAATTCTGTGCATTCTGAAAATTTTCGCCAGATTTTGGCCAATATATCCGGAGAACATGAAGTCAAAAGAGGTATACTAAATTTCAGCTTCAAAGGCATCGCCTTAAAGTTGCAAATAAGAGGCGCAGG
Organism: Andrena cerasifolii; assembly: GCF_050908995.1. NCBI lineage: Eukaryota > Metazoa > Arthropoda > Insecta > Hymenoptera > Andrenidae > Andrena > Andrena cerasifolii. Next base: position 41,288 of record NW_027485058.1, on the reverse strand, counting down.
CCGTTCAAGAGTCGTTCGAAAATTCTGCGTTTCTTCGTTAAACAGTCACAGTCTCGAAACATCTGCGCCACATCTCGCTCTTTGATTTGCTCTCCGGAGACGTTACTTTGTGCCATCTCTTTGGACGGCATGTTCTTCTGTTACAAAGCCCAATTTTGTGCATTCGGAAAATTTTCGCCAGATTTTGGCCAATATATCAGGAGAACATGAAGTGGATAGAGGTATACTAAATTTCAGCTTCAAAGGCATCGCTTAAAAGTATCAAATCAGAGGCGCAGGCCTTTCAAAAGGCGTTCGAAAATTGTGCGACTCTTCGTTAAACAGTCACTGTCTCGAAACATCTGCGCCACTTCTCGCTCATTGATTTGCCCTCCGGAGACGTTACTTTGTGCCATCACTTTCGACGGCATGTTCTCCTGTTACAAAGCCCAATTTTGTGCATTCGGAAAATTTTAGCCAGATTTTGGCCAATATATCAGGAGAACGTGAAGTGGAAAGAGGTATACTAAATTTCAGCTTCAAAGGCATCGCCTTAAACTTGTAATTAAGAGGCGCAGGCCTTTCAAGATACGTTCGAAAATTCTGCGTCTCTTCGTTAAGCAGTCACTGTCTCGAAACACCTGCGCCACTTCTCTCTCCTTGATTTGCTCTCCGGAGACGTTACTTTGTGCCATCTCTTTCAACGGCATGTTCTCCTGTTACAAAGCCCAATTTTGTGCATTCTGAAAATTTTCGCCAGATTTTGGTCAATATATCAGGAGAACATGAAGTGGATAGAGGTATACTAAATTTCAGCTTCAAAGGCATCGCCTTAATTTTGCAATTAAGAGGCGCAGGCCTTTCAAGAGGCGTTCGAAAATTCTGCGTCTCTTCGTGAAACAGTCACTGTCTCGAAACATCTGCGCCACTTCTCGCTTTTTGATTTGCTCTCCGGAGACGTTACTTTGTGTCATCTCTATCGACGGCATGTTCTCCTGTTACAAAGCCCAATTTTGTGCATTCGGAAATTTTCGCCAGATTTTGGCCAATAAATCAGGAGAAAATGAAGTGGAAAGGGGTATACTAAATTTCAGCTTCAAAGTCATTGCTTAAAAGTATCAAATAAGAGGCGCAGGCCTTTCAAGAGGCTTTCGAAAATTCTGCGTCTCTTCGTGAAAGAGTCACTGTCTCGAAACACCTGCGCCACTTCTCGCTCCTTCGTTTGCTGTCCGGAGACGTTATATTGTTCCATCTCTTTCGACGGCATGTTCTCCTGTTACAAAGCCCAATTTTGTGCATTCGGAAAATTTTCGCCAGATTTTGGCCAATAAATCAGGAGAAAATGAAGTGGAAAGGGGTATACTAAATTTCAGCTTCAAAGTCATTGCTTAAAAGTATCAAATAAGAGGCGCAGGCCTTTCAAGAGGCTTTCGAAAATTCTGCGTCTCTTCGTGAAAGAGTCACTGTCTCGAAACACCTGCGCCACTTCTCGCTCCTTCGTTTGCTGTCCGGAGACCTTATAATGTTCCATCTCTTTCGACGGCATGTTCTCCTGTTACAAAGCTCAATTTTGTGTATTCTCGATATTTTCGCCAGATTTTGGCCAATATATCAGGAGAAAATGAAGTGGAAAGAGGTGTACTAAATTTCAGCTTCAAAGGCATCGCCTTAAAGTTGCAAATAAGAGGCGCAGGCCTTTCAAGAGTCGTTCGAAAATTCAGCGTTTCTTCGTTAAACAGTCACTGTCTCGAAACATCTGCGCCACATCTCGCTCTTTGATTTGCTCTCCGGAGACGTTACTTTGTGCCATCTCTTTCGACGGCATGTTCTTCTGTTACAAAGCCCAATTTTGTTTATTCGGAAAATTTTCGCCAGATTTTGGCCAATATATCAGGAGAACATGAAGTGGAAAGAGGTATACTAAATTTCGGCTTCAAAGGCATCGCCTTAAAGTTGCAATTAAGAGGCGCAGGCCTTTCAAGAGGCGTTCGAAAATTCTGCGTGTCTTCGTTAAACAGTCACTGTCTTGAAACATCTGCGCCACTTCCCGCTCTTTGATTTGCTCTCCGGAGACGTTACTTTGTGCCATCTCTTTGGACGGCATGTTCTTCTGTTACAAAGCCCAATTTTGTGCATTCGGAAAATTTTCGCCAGATTTTGGCCAATATATCAGGAGAACATGAAGTGGATAGAGGTATACTAAATTTCAGCTTCAAAGGCCTCGCTTAAAAGTATCAAATCAGAGGCGCAGGCCTTTCAAAAGGCGTTCGAAAATTGTGCGACTCTTCGTTAAACAGTCACTGTCTCGAAACATCTGCGCCACTTCTCGCTCATTGATTTGCCCTCCGGAGACGTTACTTTGTGCCATCACTTTCGACGGCATGTTCTCCTGTTACAAAGCCCAATTTTGTGCATTCGGAAAATTTTAGCCAGATTTTGGCCAATATATCAGGAGAACGTGAAGTGGAAAGAGGTATACTAAATTTCAGCTTCAAAGGCATCGCCTTAAACTTGTAATTAAGAGGCGCAGGCCTTTCAAGATACGTTCGAAAATTCTGCGTCTCTTCGTTAAGCAGTCACTGTCTCGAAACACCTGCGCCACTTCTCTCTCCTTGATTTGCTCTCCGGAGACGTTACTTTGTGCCATCTCTTTCAACGGCATGTTCTCCTGTTACAAAGCCCAATTTTGTGCATTCTGAAAATTTTCGCCAGATTTTGGTCAATATATCAGGAGAACATGAAGTGGATAGAGGTATACTAAATTTCAGCTTCAAAGGCATCGCCTTAATTTTGCAATTAAGAGGCGCAGGCCTTTCAAGAGGCGTTCGAAAATTCTGCGTCTCTTCGTGAAACAGTCACTGTCTCGAAACATCTGCGCCACTTCTCGCTTTTTGATTTGCTCTCCGGAGACGTTACTTTGTGCCATCTCTATCGACGGCATGTTCTCCTGTTACAAAGCCCAATTTTGTGCATTCGGAAAATTTTCGCCAGATTTTGGCCAATAAATCAGGAGAAAATGAAGTGGAAAGGGGTATACTAAATTTCAGCTTCAAAGTCATTGCTTAAAAGTATCAAATAAGAGGCGCAGGCCTTTCAAGAGGCTTTCGAAAATTCTGCGTCTCTTCGTGAAAGAGTCACTGTCTCGAAACACCTGCGCCACTTCTCGCTCCTTCGTTTGCTGTCCGGAGACGTTATATTGTTCCATCTCTTTCGACGGCATGTTCTCCTGTTACAAAGCCCAATTTTGTGCATTCGGAAAATTTTCGCCAGATTTTGGCCAATAAATCAGGAGAAAATGAAGTGGAAAGGGGTATACTAAATTTCAGCTTCAAAGTCATTGCTTAAAAGTATCAAATAAGAGGCGCAGGCCTTTCAAGAGGCTTTCGAAAATTCTGCGTCTCTTCGTGAAAGAGTCACTGTCTCGAAACACCTGCGCCACTTCTCGCTCCTTCGTTTGCTGTCCGGAGACGTTATATTGTTCCATCTCTTTCGACGGCATGTTCTCCTGTTACAAAGCTCAATTTTGTGTATTCTCGATATTTTCGCCAGATTTTGGCCAATATATCAGGAGAAAATGAAGTGGAAAGAGGTATACTAAATTTCAGCTTCAAAGGCATCGCCTTAAAGTTGCAAATAAGAGGCGCAGGCCTTTCAAGAGTCGTTCGAAAATTCAGCGTTTCTTCGTTAAACAGTCACTGTCTCGAAACATCTGCGCCACATCTCGCTCTTTGATTTGCTCTCCGGAGACGTTACTTTGTGCCATCTCTTTCGACGGCATGTTCTTCTGTTACAAAGCCCAATTTTGTTTATTCGGAAAATTTTCGCCAGATTTTGGCCAATATATCAGGAGAACATGAAGTGGAAAGAGGTATACTAAATTTCGGCTTCAAAGGCATCGCCTTAAAGTTGCAATTAAGAGGCGCAGGCCTTTCAAGAGGCGTTCGAAAATTCTGCGTGTCTTCGTTAAACAGTCACTGTCTTGAAACATCTGCGCCACTTCCCGCTCTTTGATTTGCTCTCCGGAGACGTTACTTTGTGCCATCTCTTTGGACGGCATGTTCTTCTGTTACAAAGCCCAATTTTGTGCATTCGGAAAATTTTCGCCAGATTTTGGCCAATATATCAGGAGAACATGAAGTGGATAGAGGTATACTAAATTTCAGCTTCAAAGGCCTCGCTTAAAAGTATCAAATCAGAGGCGCAGGCCTTTCAAAAGGCGTTCGAAAATTGTGCGACTCTTCGTTAAACAGGCACTGTCTCGAAACATCTGCGCCACTTCTCGCTCATTGATTTGCCCTCCGGAGACGTTACTTTGTGCCATAACTTTCGACGGCATGTTCTCCTGTTACAAAGCCCAATTTTGTGCATTCGGAAAATTTTAGCCAGATTTTGGCCAATATATCAGGAGAACGTGAAGTGGAAAGAGGTATACTAAATTTCAGCTTCAAAGGCATCGCCTTAAACTTGTAATTAAGAGGCGCAGGCCTTTCAAGATACGTTCGAAAATTCTGCGTCTCTTCGTTAAGCAGTCACTGTCTCGAAACACCTGCGCCACTTCTCTCTCCTTGATTTGCTCTCCGGAGACGTTACTTTGTGCCATCTCTTTCGACGGCATGTTCTCCTGTTACAAAGCCCAATTTTGTGCATTCTGAAATTTTTCGCTAGATTTTGGCCAATATATCAGGAGAACATGAAGTGGAAAGGGGTATACTAAATTTCAGCTTCAAAGGCATCGCCTTAAATTTGCAATTAAGAGGCGCAGGCCTTTCAAGAGGCGTTCGAAAATTCTGCGTCTCTTCGTGAAACAGTCACTGTCTCGAAACATCTGCGCCACTTCTCGCTCATTGATTTGCCCTCCGGAGACGTTACTTTGTGCCATCACTTTCGACGGCATGTTCTCCTGTTACAAAGCCCAATTTTGTGCATTCGGAAAATTTTAGCCAGATTTTGGCCAATATATCAGGAGAACGTGAAGTGGAAAGAGGTATACTAAATTTCAGCTTCAAAGGCATCGCCTTAAACTTGTAATTAAGAGGCGCAGGCCTTTCAAGATACGTTCGAAAATTCTGCGTCTCTTCGTTAAGCAGTCACTGTCTCGAAACACCTGCGCCACTTCTCTCTCCTTGATTTGCTCTCCGGAGACGTTACTTTGTGCCATCTCTTTCGACGGCATGTTCTCCTGTTACAAAGCCCAATTTTGTGCATTCTGAAATTTTTCGCTAGATTTTGGCCAATATATCAGGAGAACATGAAGTCAAAAGGGGTATACTAAATTTCAGCTTCAAAGGCATCGCCTTAAAGTTGCAAATAAGAGGCGCAGGCCTTTCAAGAGGTGTTCGAAAATTCTGCGTCTCTTCGTTAATCAGTCACTGTCTCGAAACATCTGCGCCACTTCTCGCTCCTTGATTTGCTCTCCGGAGACGTTACTTTGTGCCATCTCTTTCGACGCCATGTTCTCCTGTTACAAAGCCCAATTCTGTGCATTCTGAAAATTTTCGCCAGATTTTGGTCAATATATCAGGAGAACATGAAGTGGATAGAGGTATACTAAATTTCAGCTTCAAAGGCATCGCCTTAATTTTGCAATTAAGAGGCGCAGGCCTTTCAAGAGGCGTTCGAAAATTCTGCGTCTCTTCGTGAAACAGTCACTGTCTCGAAACGTCTGCGCCACTTCTCGCTTTTTGATTTGCTCTCCGGAGACGTTACTTTGTGCCATCTCTATCGACGGCATGTTCTCCTGTTACAAAGCCCAATTTTGTGCATTCGGAAAATTTTCGCCAGATTTTGGCCAATAAATCAGGAGAAAATGAAGTGGAAAGGGGTATACTAAATTTCAGCTTCAAAGTCATTGCTTAAAAGTATCAAATAAGAGGCGCAGGCCTTTCAAGAGGCTTTCGAAAATTCTGCGTCTCTTCGTGAAACAGTCACTGTCTCGAAACACCTGCGCCACTTCTCGCTCCTTCGTTTGCTGTCCGGAGACGTTATATTGTTCCATCTCTTTCGACGGCATGTTCTCCTGTTACAAAGCTCAATTTTGTGTATTCTCGATATTTTCGCCAGATTTTGGCCAATATATCAGGAGAACATGAAGTGGATAGAGGTATACTAAATTTCAGCTTCAAAGGCATCGCCTTAAATTTGCAATTAAGAGGCGCAGGCCTTTCAAGAGGCGTTCGAAAATTCTGCGTCCCTTCGTGAAACAGTCACTGTCTCGAAACATCTGCGCCACTTCTCGCTCATTGATTTGCCCTCCGGAGACGTTACTTTGTGCCATCACTTTCGACGGCATGTTCTCCTGTTACAAAGCCCAATTTTGTGCATTCGGAAAATTTTAGCCAGATTTTGGCCAATATATCAGGAGAACGTGAAGTGGAAAGAGGTATACTAAATTTCAGCTTCAAAGGCATCGCCTTAAACTTGTAATTAAGAGGCGCAGGCCTTTCAAGATACGTTCGAAAATTCTGCGTCTCTTCGTTAAGCAGTCACTGTCTCGAAACACCTGCGCCACTTCTCTCTCCTTGATTTGCTCTCCGGAGACGTTACTTTGTGCCATCTCTTTCGACGGCATGTTCTCCTGTTACAAAGCCCAATTTTGTGCATTCTGAAATTTTTCGCTAGATTTTGGCCAATATATCAGGAGAAAATGAAGTGGAAAGGGGTATACTAAATTTCAGCTTCAAAGTCATTGCTTAAAAGTATCAAATAAGAGGCGCAGGCCTTTCAAGAGGCTTTCGAAAATTCTGCGTCTCTTCGTGAAACAGTCACTGTCTCGAAACACCTGCGCCACTTCTCGCTCCTTCGTTTGCTGTCCGGAGACGTTATATTGTTCCATCTCTTTCGACGGCATGTTCTCCTGTTACAAAGCTCAATTTTGTGTATTCGGAAAATTTTAGCCAGATTTTGGCCAATATATCAGGAGAACGTGAAGTGGAAAGAGGTATACTAAATTTCAGCTTCAAAGGCATCGCCTTAAACTTGTAATTAAGAGGCGCAGGCCTTTCAAGATACGTTCGAAAATTCTGCGTCTCTTCGTTAAGCAGTCACTGTCTCGAAACACCTGCGCCACTTCTCTCTCCTTGATTTGCTCTCCGGAGACGTTACTTTGTGCCATCTCTTTCGACGGCATGTTCTCCTGTTACAAAGCCCAATTTTGTGCATTCTGAAATTTTTCGCTAGATTTTGGCCAATATATCAGGAGAACATGAAGTGGAAAGGGGTATACTAAATTTCAGCTTCAAAGGCATCGCCTTAAATTTGCAATTAAGAGGCGCAGGCCTTTCAAGAGGCGTTCGAAAATTCTGCGTCTCTTCGTGAAACAGTCACTGTCTCGAAACATCTGCGCCACTTCTCGCTCATTGATTTGCCCTCCGGAGACGTTACTTTGTGCCATCACTTTCGACGGCATGTTCTCCTGTTACAAAGCCCAATTTTGTGCATTCGGAAAATTTTAGCCAGATTTTGGCCAATAAATCAGGAGAAAATGAAGTGGAAAGGGGTATACTAAATTTCAGCTTCAAAGTCATTGCTTAAAAGTATCAAATAAGAGGCGCAGGCCTTTCAAGAGGCTTTCGAAAATTCTGCGTCTCTTCGTGAAACAGTCACTGTCTCGAAACACCTGCGCCACTTCTCGCTCCTTCGTTTGCTGTCCGGAGACGTTATATTGTTCCATCTCTTTCGACGGCATGTTCTCCTGTTACAAAGCTCAATTTTGTGTATTCTCGATATTTTCGCCAGATTTTGGCCAATATATCAGGAGAACATGAAGTGGATAGAGGTATACTAAATTTCAGCTTCAAAGGCATCGCCTTAAATTTGCAATTAAGAGGCGCAGGCCTTTCAAGAGGCGTTCGAAAATTCTGCGTCTCTTCGTGAAACAGTCACTGTCTCGAAACATCTGCGCCACTTCTCGCTCATTGATTTGCCCTCCGGAGACGTTACTTTGTGCCATCACTTTCGACGGCATGTTCTCCTGTTACAAAGCCCAATTTTGTGCATTCGGAAAATTTTAGCCAGATTTTGGCCAATATATCAGGAGAACGTGAAGTGGAAAGAGGTATACTAAATTTCAGCTTCAAAGGCATCGCCTTAAACTTGTAATTAAGAGGCGCAGGCCTTTCAAGATACGTTCGAAAATTCTGCGTCTCTTCGTTAAGCAGTCACTGTCTCGAAACACCTGCGCCACTTCTCTCTCCTTGATTTGCTCTCCGGAGACGTTACTTTGTGCCATCTCTTTCGACGGCATGTTCTCCTGTTACAAAGCCCAATTTTGTGCATTCTGAAATTTTTCGCTAGATTTTGGCCAATATATCAGGAGAACATGAAGTGGAAAGGGGTATACTAAATTTCAGCTTCAAAGGCATCGCCTTAAAGTTGCAAATAAGAGGCGCAGGCCTTTCAAGAGGTGTTCGAAAATTCTGCGTCTCTTCGTTAATCAGTCACTGTCTCGAAACATCTGCGCCACTTCTCGCTCTTTGATTTGCTCTCCGGAGACGTTACTTTGTGCCATCTCTATCGACGGCATGTTCTCCTGTTACAAAGCCCAATTCTGTGCATTCTGAAAATTTTCGCCAGATTTTGGTCAATATATCAGGAGAACATGAAGTGGATAGAGGTATACTAAATTTCAGCTTCAAAGGCATCGCCTTAATTTTGCAATTAAGAGGCGCAGGCCTTTCAAGAGGCGTTCGAAAATTCTGCGTCTCTTCGTGAAACAGTCACTGTCTCGAAACATCTGCGCCACTTCTCGCTTTTTGATTTGCTCTCCGGAGACGTTACTTTGTGCCATCTCTATCGACGGCATGTTCTCCTGTTACAAAGCCCAATTTTGTGCATTCGGAAAATTTTCGCCAGATTTTGGCCAATAAATCAGGAGAAAATGAAGTGGAAAGGGGTATACTAAATTTCAGCTTCAAAGTCATTGCTTAAAAGTATCAAATAAGAGGCGCAGGCCTTTCAAGAGGCTTTCGAAAATTCTGCGTCTCTTCGTGAAACAGTCACTGTCTCGAAACACCTGCGCCACTTCTCGCTCCTTCGTTTGCTGTCCGGAGACGTTATATTGTTCCATCTCTTTCGACGGCATGTTCTCCTGTTACAAAGCTCAATTTTGTGTATTCTCGATATTTTCGCCAGATTTTGGCCAATACAGGGTGTCCCACTAAGGAGTGGACAGCGCGATATCTCTTAAAGTATTGTCGATAAAAATATAAAAAAATAGGGAATTGCATGGTTCGAGGGGGCCCATTTATTAGCGCGAACGAATTTTGTTTTCGATTATTATTTTAAAAGATACGATGGTCAAGTTCGGTTTTTCAAATGGAACTATTTTTTTTGAAGACCTGAGTTGATAGTGCGTTCCAAGACAAATTCAATAAGCTTTAATGTATACACTTTATTTCCACTGGTTTTTAAGATATTGCGCTTGCAAATTTACTGATTTTCACTGCAAGAAACCCCTCTGGAATGGCAAAAACCTGGGGCGGTCTTACTGCCGCCACGGGTGGCACTGCCTGTTGAAATGGATACTTACCTGCCAAAGGTCTACGCCAGAAATGGCAGGCCCAAAGGCTGGACAATTGTTTTCCGTCAGAAATGCTACTTAGGTAGGTACATCTGCGGTATCGAGAAGCGCATCGTTACTTTTATTTCCCACTTGCTTCTACGCTCGGATGGCCGGTTCTTTTGGGAGGGATGCAAGTTGGATTCGTTAAGTTAGGAGGAGTGAAAGTTGCTAGACTAAATTTCAACCATAGGGAGCAGATTGTATCAGAACCAATCCAACTTGCATCCCTCCCAAAAGATCCGGCCATCCGAGCGTAGAAGCAAGTGCGAAATAAAAGTAACGATGTGCTTCTCGATACCGCAGATGTACCTACCTAAGTAGCATTTCTGACGGAAAAGAATTGTCCAGCCTTTGGGCCTGCCATTTCTGGCGTAGACCTTTGGCAGGTAAGTATCCATTTCAACAGGCAGTGCCACCCGTGGCGGCAGTAAGACCGCCCCAGGTTTTTGCAGTGAAAATCAGTAAATTTGCAAGCGCAATATCTTAAAAACCAGTGGAAATAAAGTGTATACATTAAAGCTTATTGAATTTGTCTTGGAACGCACTATCAACTCAGGTCTTCAAAAAAAATAGTTCCATTTGAAAAACCGAACTTGACCATCGTATCTTTTAAAATAATAATCGAAAACAAAATTCGTTCGCGCTAATAAATGGGCCCCCTCGAACCATGCAATTCCCTATTTTTTTTATATTTTTATCGACAATACTTTAAGAGATATCGCGCTGTCCACTCCTTAGTGGGACACCCTGTATATCAGGAGAAAATGAAGTGGAAAGAGGTATACTAAATTTCAGCTTCAAAGGCATCGCCTTAATGTTGCAAATAAGAGGCGCAGGCCTTTCAAGAGTCGTTCGAAAATTCTGCGTTTCTTCGTTAAACAGTCACTGTCTCGAAACATCTGCGCCACATCTCGCTCTTTGATTTGCTCTCCGGAGACGTTACTTTGTGCCATCACTTTCGACGGCATGTTCTCCTGTTACAAAGCCCAATTTTGTGCATTCGGAAAATTTTAGCCAGATTTTGGCCAATATATCAGGAGAACGTGAAGTGGAAAGAGGTATACTAAATTTCAGCTTCAAAGGCATCGCCTTAAACTTGTAATTAAGAGGCGCAGGCCTTTCAAGATACGTTCGAAAATTCTGCGTCTCTTCGTTAAGCAGTCACTGTCTCGAAACACCTGCGCCACTTCTCTCTCCTTGATTTGCTCTCCGGAGACGTTACTTTGTGCCATCTCTTTCGACGGCATGTTCTCCTGTTACAAAGCCCAATTTTGTGCATTCTGAAATTTTTCGCTAGATTTTGGCCAATATATCAGGAGAACATGAAGTGGAAAGGGGTATACTAAATTTCAGCTTCAAAGGCATCGCCTTAAAGTTGCAAATAAGAGGCGCAGGCCTTTCAAGAGGTGTTCGAAAATTCTGCGTCTCTTCGTTAATCAGTCACTGTCTCGAAACATCTGCGCCACATCTCGCTCTTTGATTTGCTCTCCGGAGACGTTACTTTGTGCCATCTCTTTCGACGGCATGTTCTCCTGTTACAAAGCCCAATTTTGTGCATTCTGAAAATTTTCGCTAGATTTTGGCCAATATATCAAGAGAACATGAAGTGGAAAGGGGTATACTAAATTTCAGCTTCAAAGGCATCGCTTAAAATTATCAAATCAGAGGCGCAGGCCTTTCAAAAGGCGTTCGAAAATTGTGCGACTCTTCGTTAAACAGTCACTGTCTCGAAACATCTGCGCCACTTCTCGCTCATTGATTTGCCCTCCGGAGAAGTTACTTTGTGCCATCACTTTCGACGGCATGTTCTCCTGTTACAAAGCCCAATTCTGTGCATTCTGAAAATTTTCGCCAGATTTTGGCCAATATATCAGGAGAACATGAAGTGGAAAGAGGTATACTAAATTTCAGCTTCAAAGGCATCGCCTTAAAGTTGCAATTAAGACGCGCAGGCCTTTCAAGAGGCGTTCGAAAATTCTGCGTGTCTTCGTTAAACAGTCACTGTCTTGAAACATCTGCGCCACTTCCCGCTCTTTGATTTGCTCTCCGGAGACGTTACTTTGTGCCATCTCTATCGACGGCATGTTCTCCTGTTACAAAGCCCAATTTTGTGCATTCGGAAAATTTTCGCCAGATTTTGGCCAATATATCAGGAGAACATGAAGTGGAAAGGGGTATACTAAATTTCAGCTTCAAAGGCATCGCCTTAAAGTTGCAAATAAGAGGCGCAGGCCTTTCAAGAGGTGTTCGAAAATTCTGCGTCTCTTCGTTAATCAGTCACTGTCTCGAAACATCTGCGCCACATCTCGCTCTTTGATTTGCTCTCCGGAGACGTTACTTTGTGCCATCTCTTTCGACGGCATGTTCTCCTGTTACAAAGCCCAATTTTGTGCATTCTGAAAATTTTCGCTAGATTTTGGCCAATATATCAAGAGAACATGAAGTGGAAAGGGGTATACTAAATTTCAGCTTCAAAGGCATCGCTTAAAATTATCAAATCAGAGGCGCAGGCCTTTCAAAAGGCGTTCGAAAATTGTGCGACTCTTCGTTAAACAGTCACTGTCTCGAAACATCTGCGCCACTTCTCGCTCATTGATTTGCCCTCCGGAGACGTTACTTTGTGCCATCACTTTCGACGGCATGTTCTCCTGTTACAAAGCCCAATTCTGTGCATTCTGAAAATTTTCGCCAGATTTTGGCCAATATATCAGGAGAACATGAAGTGGAAAGAGGTATACTAAATTTCAGCTTCAAAGGCATCGCCTTAAAGTTGCAATTAAGAGGCGCAGGCCTTTCAAGAGGCGTTCGAAAATTCTGCGTGTCTTCGTTAAACAGTCACTGTCTTGAATCATCTGCGCCACTTCCCGCTCTTTGATTTGCTCTCCGGAGACGTTACTTTGTGCCATCTCTATCGACGGCATGTTCTCCTGTTACAAAGCCCAATTTTGTGCATTCGGAAAATTTTCGCCAGATTTTGGCCAATATATCAGGAGAACATGAAGTGGAAAGAGGTATACTAAATTTCAGCTTCAAAGGCATCGCCTTAAAGTTGCAATTAAGAGGCGCAGGCCTTTCAAGAGGCGTTCGAAAATTCTGCGTCTCTTCGTTAAACAGTCACTGTCTCGAAACACTTGCGCCACTTCTCGCTCTTTGATTTGCTCTCCGGAGACATTACTTTGTTCCATCTCTTTCGACGGCATGTTCTCCTGTTACAAAGCCCAATTTTGTGTATTCTCGAAATTTTCGCCAGATTTTGGCCAATAAATCAGGAGAAAATGAAGTGGAAAGGGGTATACTAAATTTCAGCTTCAAAGGCATCGCTTAAAAGTATCAAATAAGAAGCGCAGGCCTTTCAAGAGGCTTTCGAAAATTCTGCGTCTCTTCGTGAAACAGTCACTGTCTCGAAACACCTGCGCCACTTCTCGCTCCTTCGTTTGCTGTCCGGAGACGTTATATTGTTCCATCTCTTTCGACGGCATGTTCTCCGGTTACAAAGCTCAATTTTGTGTATTCTCGATATTTTCGCCAGATTTTGGCCAATATATCAGGAGAAAATGAAGTGGAAAGAGGTATACTAAATTTCAGCTTCAAAGGCATCGCCTTAAAGTTGCAAATAAGAGGCGCAGGCCTTTCAAGAGTCGTTCGAAAATTCTGCGTTTCTTCGTTAAACAGTCACTGTCTCGAAACTTCTGCGCCACATCTCGCTCTTTGATTTGCTCTCCGGAGACGTTACATTGTGCCATCTCTTTCGACGGCATGTTCTTCTGTTACAAAGCCCAATTTTGTGCATTCGGAAAATTTTCGCCAGATTTTGGCCAATATATCAGGAGAACATGAAGTGGAAAGAGGTATACTAAATTTCGGCTTCAAAGGCATCGCCTTAAAGTTGCAATTAAGAGGCGCAGGCCTTTCAAGAGGCGTTCGAAAATTCTGCGTCTCTTCGTGAAACAGTCACTGTCTCGAAACATCTGCGCCACTTCTCGCTTTTTGATTTGCTCTCCGGAGACATTACTTTGTTCCATCTCTTTCGACGGCATGTTCTCCTGTTACAAAGCCCAATTTTGTGTATTCTCGAAATTTTCGCCAGATTTTTGCCAATAAATCAGGAGAAAATGAAGTGGAAAGGGGTATACTAAATTTCAGCTTCAAAGTCATCGCTTAAAAGTATCAAATTAGTGGCGCAGGCCTTTCAAGAGGCTTTCGAAAATTCTGCGTCTCTTCGTGAAACAGTCACTGTCTCGAAACACCTGCGCCACTTCTCGCTCCTTCGTTTGCTGTCCGGAGACGTTATATTGTTCCATCTCTTTAGACGGCATGTTCTCCTGTTACAAAGCTCAATTTTGTGTATTCTCGATATTTTCGCCTGATTTTGGCCAATAAATCAGGAGAAAATGAAGTGGAAAGGGGTATACTAAATTTCAGCTTCAAAGGCATCGCTTAAAAGTATCAAATAAGAGGCGCAGGTCTTTCAAGAGGCTTTCGAAAATTCTGCGTCTCTTCGTGAAACAGTCACTGTCTCGAAACACCTGCGCCACTTCTCGCTCCTTCGTTTGCTGTCCGGAGACGTTATATTGTTCCATCTCTTTCGACGGCATGTTCTCCTGTTACAAAGCTCAATTTTGTGTATTCTCGATATTTTCGCCAGATTTTGGCCAATATATCAGGAGAAAATGAAGTGGAAAGAGGTATACTAAATTTCAGCTTCAAAGGCATCGCCTTAAAGTTGCAATTAAGAGGCGCAGGCCTTTCAAGAGGCGTTCGAAAATTCTGCGCCTCTTCGTGAAACAGTCACTGTCTCGAAACATCTGCGCCACTTCTCGCTTTTTGATTTGCTCTCCGGAGACATTACTTTGTTCCATCTCTTTCGACGGCATGTTCTCCTGTTACAAAGCCCAATTTTGTGTATTCTCGAAATTTTCGCCAGATTTTGGCGAATAAATCAGGAGAAAATGAAGTGGAAAGGGGTATACTAAATTTCAGCTTCAAAGGCATCGCTTAAAAGTATCAAATAAGAGGCGCAGGCCTTTCAAGAGGCTTTCGAAAATTCTGCGTCTCTTCGTGAAACAGTCACTGTCTCGAAACACCTGCGCCACTTCTCGCTCCTTCGTTTGCTGTCCGGAGACGTTATATTGTTCCATCTCTTTCGACGGCATGTTCTCCTGTTACAAAGCTCAATTTTGTGTATTCTCGATATTTTCGCCAGATTTTGGCCAATATATCAGGAGAACATGAAGTGGAAAGAGGTATACTAAATTTCAGCTTCAAAGGCATCGCCTTAAAGTTGCAATTAAGAGGCGCAGGCCTTTCAAGAGGCGTTCGAAAATTCTGCGTCTCTTCGTTAAACAGTCACTGTCCCGAAACACTTGCGCCACTTCTCGCTCTTTGATTTGCTCTCCGGAGACGTTACTTTGTGCCATCTCTTTCGACGGCATGTTCTCCTGTTACAAAGCCCAATTCTGTGCATTCTGTAAATTTTTGCTAGATTTTGCCCAATATATCAGGAGAACATGAAGTGGATAGAGGTATACTAAATTTCAGCTTCAAAGGCATCGCCTTAAATTTGGAATTAAGAGGCGCAGGCCTATCAAGAGGCGTTCGAAAATTCTGCGTCTCTTCGTGAAACAGTCACTGTCTCGAAACATCTGCGCCACTTCTCGCTTTTTGATTTGCTCTCCGGAGACGTTACTTTGTGCCATCTCTTTCGACGGCATGTTCTTCTGTTACAAAGCCCAATTTTGTGCATTCGGAAAATTTTCGCCAGATTTTGGCCAATATATCAGGAGAACATGAAGTGGAAAGAGGTATACTAAATTTCGGCTTCAAAGGCATCGCCTTAAAGTTGCAATTAAGTGGCGCAGGCCTTTCAAGAGGCGTTCGAAAATTCTGCGTGTCTTCGTTAAACAGTCACTGTCTTGAAACATCTGCGCCACTTCCCGCTCTTTGATTTGCTCTCCGGAGACGTTACTTTGTGCCATCTCTATCGACGGCATGTTCTCCTGCTACAAAGCCCAATTTTGTGCATTCGGAAAATTTTCGCCAGATTTTGGCCAATATATCAGGAGAACATGAAGTGGAAAGAGGTACACTAAATTTCAGCTTCAAAGGCATCGCCTTAAAGTTGCAATTAAGAGGCGCAGGCCTTTCAAGAGGCGTTCGAAAATTCTGCGTCTCTTCGTTAAACAGTCACTGTCCCGAAACACTTGCGCCACTTCTCGCTCTTTGATTTGCTCTCCGGAGACGTTACTTTGTGCCATCTCTTTCGACGGCATGTTCTTCTGTTACAAAGTCCAATTTTGTGCATTCGGAAAATTTTCGCCAGATTTTGGCCAATATATCAGGAGAACATGAAGTGGAAAGAGGTATACTAAATTTCGCCTTCAAAGGCATCGCCTTAAAGTTGCAATTAAGAGGCGCAGGCCTTTCAAGAGGCGTTCGAAAATGCTGCGTCTCTTCGTGAAACAGTCACTGTCTCGAAACATCTGCGCCACTTCTCGCTTTTTGATTTGCTCTCCGGAGACATTACTTTGTTCCATCTCTTTCGACGGCATGTTCTCCTGTTACAAAGCCCAATTTTGTGTATTCTGGAAATTTTCGCCAGATTTTGGCCAATAAATCAGGAGAAAATGAAGTGGAAAGGGGTATACTAAATTTCAGCTTCAAAGGCATCGCTTAAAAGTATCAAATAAGAGGCGCAGGCCTTTCAAGAGGCTTTCGAAAATTCTGCGTCTCTTCGTGAAACAGTCACTGTCTCGAAACACCTGCGCCACTTCTCGCTCCTTCGTTTGCTGTCCGGAGACGTTATATTGTTCCATCTCTTTCGACGGCATGTTCTCCTGTTACAAAGCTCAATTTTGTGTATTCTCGATATTTTCGCCAGATTTTGGCCAATATATCAGGAGAAAATGAAGTGGAAAGAGGTATACTAAATTTCAGCTTCAAAGGCATCGCCTTAAAGTTGCAATTAAGAGGCGCAGGCCTTTCAAGAGGCGTTCGAAAATTCTGCGCCTCTTCGTGAAACAGTCACTGTCTCGAAACATCTGCGCCACTTCTCGCTTTTTGATTTGCTCTCCGGAGACATTACTTTGTTCCATCTCTTTCGACGGCATGTTCTCCTGTTACAAAGCCCAATTTTGTGTATTCTCGAAATTTTCGCCAGATTTTGGCCAATAAATCAGGAGAAAATGAAGTGGAAAGGGGTATACTAAATTTCAGCTTCAAAGGCATCGCTTAAAAGTATCAAATAAGAGGCGCAGGCCTTTCAAGAGGCTTTCGAAAATTCTGCGTCTCTTCGTGAAACAGTCACTGTCTCGAAACACCTGCGCCACTTCTCGCTCCTTCGTTTGCTGTCCGGAGACGTTATATTGTTCCATCTCTTTCGACGGCATGTTCTCCTGTTACAAAGCTCAATTTTATGTATTCTCGATATTTTCGCCAGATTTTGGCCAATATATCAGGAGAACATGAAGTGGAAAGAGGTATACTAAATTTCAGCTTCAAAGGCATCGCCTTAAAGTTGCAATTAAGAGGCGCAGGCCTTTCAAGAGGCGTTCGAAAATTCTGCGTCTCTTCGTTAAACAGTCACTGTCCCGAAACACTTGCGTCACTTCTCGCTCTTTGATTTGCTCTCCGGAGACGTTACTTTGTGCCATCTCTTTCGACGGCATGTTCTCCTGTTACAAAGCCCAATTCTGTGCATTCTGTAAATTTTTGCTAGATTTTGGCCAATATATCAGGAGAACATGAAGCGGATAGAGGTATACTAAATTTCAGCTTCAAAGGCATCGCCTTAAATTTGGAATTAAGAGGCGCAGGCCTATCAAGAGGCGTTCGAAAATTCTGCGTCTCTTCGTGAAACAGTCACTGTCTCGAAACATCTGCGCCACTTCTCGCTTTTTGATTTGCTCTCCGGAGACGTTACTTTGTGCCATCTCTTTCGACGGCATGTTCTTCTGTTACAAAGCCCAATTTTGTGCATTCGGAAAATTTTCGCCAGATTTTGGCCAATATATCAGGAGAACATGAAGTGGAAAGAGGTATACTAAATTTCGGCTTCAAAGGCATCGCCTTAAAGTTGCAATTAAGTGGCGCAGGCCTTTCAAGAGGCGTTCGAAAATTCTGCGTGTCTTCGTTAAACAGTCACTGTCTTGAAACATCTGCGCCACTTCCCGCTCTTTGATTTGCTCTCCGGAGACGTTACTTTGTGCCATCTCTTTCGACGGCATGTTCTTCTGTTACAAAGTCCAATTTTGTGCATTCGGAAAATTTTCGCCAGATTTTGGCCAATATATCAGGAGAACATGAAGTGGAAAGAGGTATACTAAATTTCGGCTTCAAAGGCATCGCCTTAAAGTTGCAATTAAGAGGCGCAGGCCTTTCAAGAGGCGTTCGAAAATTCTGCGTCTCTTCGTGAAACAGTCACTGTCTCGAAACATCTGCGCCACTTCTCGCTTTTTGATTTGCTCTCCGGAGACATTACTTTGTTCCATCTCTTTCGACGGCATGTTCTCCTGTTACAAAGCCCAATTTTGTGTATTCTGGAAATTTTCGCCAGATTTTGGCCAATAAATCAGGAGAAAATGAAGTGGAAAGGGGTATACTAAATATCAGCTTCAAAGTCATCGCTTAAAAGTATCAAATAAGAGGCGCAGGCCTTTCATGAGGCTTTCGAAAATTCTGCGTCTCTTCGTGAAACAGTCACTGTCTCGAAACACCTGCGCCACTTCTCGCTCCTTCGTTTGCTGTCCGGAGACGTTATATTGTTCCATCTCTTTAGACGGCATGTTCTCCTGTTACAAAGCTCAATTTTGTGTATTCTCGATATTTTCGCCAGATTTTGGCCAATAAATCAGGAGAAAATGAAGTGGAAAGGGGTATACTAAATTTCAGCTTCAAAGGCATCGCTTAAAAGTATCAAATAAGAGGCGCAGGCCTTTCAAGAGGCTTTCGAAAATTCTGCGTCTCTTCGTGAAACAGTCACTGTCTCGAAACACCTGCGCCACTTCTCGCTCCTTCGTTTGCTGTCCGGAGACGTTATATTGTTCCATCTCTTTCGACGGCATGTTCTCCTGTTACAAAGCTCAATTTTGTGTATTCTCGATATTTTCGCCAGATTTTGGCCAATATATCAGGAGAAAATGAAGTGGAAAGAGGTATACTAAATTTCAGCTTCAAAGGCATCGCCTTAAAGTTGCAATTAAGAGGCGCAGGCCTTTCAAGAGGCGTTCGAAAATTCTGCGCCTCTTCGTGAAACAGTCACTGTCTCGAAACATCTGCGCCACTTCTCGCTTTTTGATTTGCTCTCCGGAGACATTACTTTGTTCCATCTCTTTCGACGGCATGTTCTCCTGTTACAAAGCCCAATTTTGTGTATTCTCGATATTTTCGCCAGATTTTGGCCAATATATCAGGAGAACATGAAGTGGAAAGAGGTATACTAAATTTCAGCTTCAAAGGCATCGCCTTAAAGTTGCAATTAAGAGGCGCAGGCCTTTCAAGAGGCGTTCGAAAATTCTGCGTCTCTTCGTTAAACAGTCACTGTCCCGAAACACTTGCGCCACTTCTCGCTCTTTGATTTGCTCTCCGGAGACGTTACTTTGTGCCATCTCTTTCGACGGCATGTTCTCCTGTTACAAAGCCCAATTCTGTGCATTCTGTAAATTTTTGCTAGATTTTGGCCAATATATCAGGAGAACATGAAGTGGATAGAGGTATACTAAATTTCAGCTTCAAAGGCATCGCCTTAAATTTGGAATTAAGAGGCGCAGGCCTATCAAGAGGCGTTCGAAAATTCTGCGTCTCTTCGTGAAACAGTCACTGTCTCGAAACATCTGCGCCACTTCTCGCTTTTTGATTTGCTCTCCGGAGACGTTACTTTGTGCCATCTCTTTCGACGGCATGTTCTTCTGTTACAAAGCCCAATTTTGTGCATTCGGAAAATTTTCGCCAGATTTTGGCCAATATATCAGGAGAACATGAAGTGGAAAGAGGTATACTAAATTTCGGCTTCAAAGGCATCGCCTTAAAGTTGCAATTAAGTGGCGCAGGCCTTTCAAGAGGCGTTCGAAAATTCTGCGTGTCTTCGTTAAACAGTCACTGTCTTGAAACATCTGCGCCACTTCCCGCTCTTTGATTTGCTCTCCGGAGACGTTACTTTGTGCCATCTCTATCGACGGCATGTTCTCCTGCTACAAAGCCCAATTTTGTGCATTCGGAAAATTTTCGCCAGATTTTGGCCAATATATCAGGAGAACATGAAGTGGAAAGAGGTATACTAAATTTCAGCTTCAAAGGCATCGCCTTAAAGTTGCAATTAAGAGGCGCAGGCCTTTCAAGAGGCGTTCGAAAATTCTGCGTCTCTTCGTTAAACAGTCACTGTCCCGAAACACTTGCGCCACTTCTCGCTCTTTGATTTGCTCTCCGGAGACGTTACTTTGTGCCATCTCTTTCGACGGCATGTTCTCCTGTTACAAAGCCCAATTTTGTGTATTCTCGAAATTTTCGCCAGATTTTGGCCAATAAATCAGGAGAAAATGAAGTGGAAAGAGGTATACTAAATTTCAGCTTCAAAGGCATCGCCTTAAATTTGCAATTAAGAGGCGCAGGCCTTTCAAGAGGCGTTCGAAAATTCTGCGTCTCTTCGTGAAACAGTCACTCTCTCGAAACATCTGGGCCACTTCTCGCTTTTTGATTTGCTCTCCGGAGACGTTACTTTGTGCCATCCCTTTCGACGGCATGTTCTCCTGTTACAAAGCCCAATTCTGTGCATTCTGAAAATTTTCGCCAGATTTTGGCCAATATATCAGGAGAACATGAAGTCAAAAGAGGTATACTAAATTTCAGCTTCAAAGGCATCGCCTTAAAGTTGCAAATAAGAGGCGCCGGCCTTTCAAGAGGCGTTCGAAAATTCTGCGTGTCTTCGTTAAACAGTCACTGTCTTGAAACATCTGCGCCACTTCCCGCTCTTTGATTTGCTCTCCGGAGACGTTACTTTGTGCCATCTCTATCGACGGCATGTTCTTCTCTTACAAAGCCCAATTTTGTGCATTCGGAAAATTTTCGCCAGATTTTGGCCAATATATCAGGAGAACATGAAGTGGAAAGAGGTATACTAAATTTCAGCTTCAAAGGCATCGCCTTAAAGTTGCAATTAAGAGGCGCAGGCCTTTCAAGAGGCGTTCGAAAATTCTGCGTCTCTTCGTTAAACAGTCACTGTCTCGAAACACTTGCGCCACTTCTCGCTCTTTGATTTGCTCTCCGGAGACGTTACTTTGTGCCATCTCTTTCGACGGCATGTTCTCCTGTTACAAAGCCCAATTCTGTGCATTCTGAAAATTTTCGCCAGATTTTGGCCAATATATCAGGAGAACATGAAGTGGATAGACGTATACTAAATTTCAGCTTCAAAGGCATCGCCTTAAAGTTGCAAATAAGAGGCGCAGGCCTTTCAAGAGTCGTTCGAAAATTCTGCGTTTCTTCGTTAAACAGTCACTGTCTCGAAACATCTGCGCCGCATCTCGCTCTTTGATTTGCTCTCCGGAGACGTTACTTTGTGCCATCTCTTTCGACGGCATGTTCTTCTCTTACAAAGCCCAATTTTGTGCATTCGGAAAATTTTCGCCAGATTTTGGCCAATATATCAGGAGAACATGAAGTGGAAAGAGGTATACTAAATTTCGGCTTCAAAGGCATCGCCTTAAAGTTGCAATTAAGAGGCGCAGGCCTTTCAAGAGGCGTTCGAAAATTCTGCGTCTCTTCGTGAAACAGTCACTGTCTCGAAACATCTGCGCCACTTCTCGCTTTTTGATTTGCTCTCCGGAGACATTACTTTGTTCCATCTCTTTCGACGGCATGTTCTCCTGTTACAAAGCCCAATTTTGTGTATTCTCGAAATTTTCGCCAGATTTTGGCGAATAAATCAGGAGAAAATGAAGTGGAAAGGGGTATACTAAATTTCAGCTTCAAAGGCATCGCTTAAAAGTATCAAATAAGAGGCGCAGGCCTTTCAAGAGGCTTTCGAAAATTCTGCGTCTCTTCGTGAAACAGTCACTGTCTCGAAACACCTGCGCCACTTCTCGCTCCTTGATTTGCTCACCGGAGACGTTACTTTGTGCCATCTCTTTCGACGGCAAGTTTGCCTGTTACAAACCCCAATGTTGTGCATTCTGAAAATTTTCGCTAGATTTTGGCCAATATATCAGGAGAACATGAAGTGGAAAGCGGTATACTAAATTTCAGCTTCAAAGACTTCACCTTAAAGTTGCAATTAAGAGGCGCAGGCCTTTCAAGAGGCGTTCGAAAATTCTGTGTGTCTTCGTTAAACAGTCACTGTCTCGAAACACTTGCGCCACTTCTCACTCTTTGATTTGCTCTCCGGAGACGTTACTTTGTGCCATCTCTTTCGACGGCATGTTCTCCTGTTACAAAGCCCAATGTTGTGCATTCTGAAAATTTTCGCTAGATTTTGGCCAATATATCAGGAGAACATGAAGTGGAAAGGGGTATCCTAAATTTCAGCTTCAAAGGCATCGCCTTAAAGTTGCAAATAAGAGGCGCAGGCCTTTCAAGAGGTGTTCGAAAATTCTGCGTCTCTTCGTTAATCAGTCACTGTCTCGAAACATCTGCGCCACATCTCGCTCTTTGATTTGCTCTCCAGAGACGTTACTTTGTGCCATCTCTTTCGACGGCATGTTCTCCTGTTACAAAGCCCAATTTTGTGCATTCTGAAAATTTTCGCTAGATTTTGGCCAATATATCAAGAGAACATGAAGTGGAAAGGGGTATACTAAATTTCAGCTTCAAAGGCATCACTTAAAAGTATCAAATCAGAGGCGCAGGACTTTCAAAAGGCGTTCGAAAATTGTGCGACTCTTCGTTAAACAGTCACTGTCTCGAAACATCTGCGCCACTTCTCGCTCATTGATTTGCCCTCCGGAGACGTTACTTTGTGCCATCACTTTCGACGGCATGTTCTCCTGTTACAAAGCCCAATTCTGTGCATTCTGAAAATTTTCGCCAGATTTTGGCCAATATATCAGGAGAACATGAAGTGGAAAGAGGTATACTAAATTTCAGCCTCAAAGGCATCGCCTTAAAGTTGCAATTAAGAGGCGCAGGCCTTTCAAGAGGCGTTCGAAAATTCTGTGTGTCTTCGTTAAACAGTCACTGTCTCGAAACACTTGCGCCACTTCTCACTCTTTGATTTGCTCTCCGGAGACGTTACTTTGTGCCATCTCTTTCGACGGCATGTTCTCCTGTTACAAAGCCCAATGTTGTGCATTCTGAAAATTTTCGCTAGATTTTGGCCAATATATCAGGAGAACATGAAGTGGAAAGGGGTATCCTAAATTTCAGCCTCAAAGGCATCGCCTTAAAGTTGCAATTAAGAGGCGCAGGCCTTTCAAGAGGCGTTCGAAAATTCTGTGTGTCTTCGTTAAACAGTCACTGTCTCGAAACACTTGCGCCACTTCTCACTCTTTGATTTGCTCTCCGGAGACGTTACTTTGTGCCATCTCTTTCGACGGCATGTTCTCCTGTTACAAAGCCCAATGTTGTGCATTCTGAAAATTTTCGCTAGATTTTGGCCAATATATCAGGAGAACATGAAGTGGAAAGGGGTATCCTAAATTTCAGCTTCAAAGGCATCGCCTTAAAGTTGCAAATAAGAGGCGCAGGCCTTTCAAGAGGTGTTCGAAAATTCTGCGTCTCTTCGTTAATCAGTCACTGTCTCGAAACATCTGCGCCACATCTCGCTCTTTGATTTGCTCTCCAGAGACGTTACTTTGTGCCATCTCTTTCGACGGCATGTTCTCCTGTTACAAAGCCCAATTTTGTGCATTCTGAAAATTTTCGCTAGATTTTGGCCAATATATCAAGAGAACATGAAGTGGAAAGGGGTATACTAAATTTCAGCTTCAAAGGCATCGCTTAAAAGTATCAAATCAGAGGCGCAGGACTTTCAAAAGGCGTTCGAAAATTGTGCGACTCTTCGTTAAACAGTCACTGTCTCGAAACATCTGCGCCACTTCTCGCTCATTGATTTGCCCTCCGGAGACGTTACTTTGTGCCATCACTTTCGACGGCATGTTCTCCTGTTACAAAGCCCAATTCTGTGCATTCTGAAAATTTTCGCCAGATTTTGGCCAATATATCAGGAGAACATGAAGTGGAAAGAGGTATCCTAAATTTCAGCTTCAAAGGCATCGCCTTAAACTTGTAATTAAGAGGCGCAGGCCTTCCAAGATACGTTCGAAAATTCTGCGTCCCTTCGTTAAGCAGTCACTGTCTCGAAACACCTGCGCCACTTCCCGCTCTTTGATTTGCTCTCCGGAGACGTTACTTTGTGCCATCTCTATCGACGGCATGTTCTCCTGTTACAAAGCCCAATTTTGTGCATTCGGAAAATTTTCGCCAGATTTTGGCCAATATATCAGGAGAACATGAAGTGGAAAGCGGTATACTAAATTTCAGCTTCAAAGGCATCGCCTTAAAGTTGCAATTAAGAGGCGCAGGCCTTTCAAGGGGCATTCGAAAATTCTGCGTCTCTTCGTTAAACAGTCACTGTCTCGAAACACTTGCGCCACTTCTCGCACTTTGATTTGCTCTCCGGAGACGTTACTTTGTGCCATCTCTTTCGACGGCATGTTCTCCTGTTACAAAGCCCAATTCTGCGCATTCTGAAAATTTTCGCCAGATTTTGGCCAATATATCAGGAGAACATGAAGTCGAAAGAGGTATACTAAATATCAGCTGCAAAGGCATCGCCTTAAAGTTGCAAATCAGAGGCGCAGGCCTTTCAAGAGGCGTTCGAAAATTCTGCGTGTCTTCGTTAAACAGTCACTGTCTCGAAACATCTGCGCCACTTCTCGCTCTTTGGTTTGCTCTCCGGAGACATTACTTTGTTCCATCTCTTTCGACGGCATGTTCTCCTGTTACAAAGCCCAATTTTGTGCATTCTGAAAATTTTCGCCAGATTTTGGCCTATATATCAGGAGAACATGAAGTCAAAAGAGGTATACTAAATTTCAGCTTCAAAGGCATCGCCTGAAAGTTGCAAATCAGAGGCGCAGGCCTTTCAAGAGGCGTTCGAAAATTCTGCGTGTCTTCGTTAAACAGTCACTGTCTCGAAACATCTGCGCCACTTCTCGCTCTTTGGTTTGCTCTCCGGAGACATTACTTTGTTCCATCTCTTTCGACGGCATGTTCTCCTGTTACAAAGCCCAATTTTGTGTATTCTCGAAATTTTCGCCAGATTTTGGCCAATAAATCAGGAGAAAATGAAGTGGAAAGAGGTATACTAAATTTCAGCTTCAAAGGCATCGCCTTAAAGTTGCAAATAAGGGGCGCAAGCCTTTCAAGAGGCTTTCGAAAATTCTGCGTCTCTTCGTTAAGCAGTCACTGTCTCGAAACACCTGCGCCACTTCTCGCTCCTTGATTTGCTCACCGGAGACGTTACTTTGTGCCATCACTTTCGACGGCATGTTCTCCTGTTACAAAGCCCAATTCTGTGCATTCTGAAAATTTTCGCCAGATTTTGGCCAATATATCAGGTGAACATGAAGTGGAAAGAGGTATACTAAATTTCAGCTTCAAAGGCATCGCCTTAAACTTGTAATTAAGAGGCGCAGGCCTTTCAAGATACGTTCGAAAATTCTGCGTCCCTTCGTTAAGCAGTCACTGTCTCGAAACACCTGCGCCACTTCCCGCTCTTTGATTTGCTCTCCGGAGACGTTACTTTGTGCCATCTCTATCGACGGCATGTTCTCCTGTTACAAAGCCCAATTTTGTGCATTCGGAAAATTTTCGCCAGATTTTGGCCAATATATCAGGAGAACATGAAGTGGAAAGCGGTATACTAAATTTCAGCTTCAAAGGCATCGCCTTAAAGTTGCAATTAAGAGGCGCAGGCCTTTCAAGGGGCATTCGAAAATTCTGCGTCTCTTCGTTAAACAGTCACTGTCTCGAAACACTTGCGCCACTTCTCGCACTTTGATTTGCTCTCCGGAGACGTTACTTTGTGCCATCTCTTTCGACGGCATGTTCTCCTGTTACAAAGCCCAATTCTGCGCATTCTGAAAATTTTCGCCAGATTTTGGCCAATATATCAGGAGAACATGAAGTCGAAAGAGGTATACTAAATATCAGCTGCAAAGGCATCGCCTTAAAGTTGCAAATAAGAGGGGCAGGCCTTTCAAGAGGCGTTCGAAAATTCTGCGTGTCTTCGTTAAACAGTCACTGTCTCGAAACATCTGCGCCACTTCTCGCTCTTTGGTTTGCTCTCCGGAGACATTACTTTGTTCCATCTCTTTCGACGGCATGTTCTCCTGTTACAAAGCCCAATTTTGTGCATTCTGAAAATTTTCGCCAGATTTTGGCCTATATATCAGGAGAACATGAAGTCAAAAGAGGTATACTAAATTTCAGCTTCAAAGGCATCGCCTGAAAGTTGCAAATAAGGGGCGCAGGCCTTTCAAGAGGCTTTCGAAAATTCTGCGTCTCTTCGTTAAGCAGTCACTGTCTCGAAACACCTGCGCCACTTCTCGCTCCTTGATTTGCTCACCGGAGACGTTACTTTGTGCCATCTCTTTCGACGGCAAGTTTGCCTGTTACAAAGCCCAATTCTGCGCATTCTGATAATTTTCGCCAGATTTTGGCCAATATATCAGGAGAACATAAAGTGGATAGAGGTATACTAAATTTCAGCTTCAAAGGCATCGCCTTAAAGTTGCAAATCAGAGGCGCAGGCCTTTCAAGAGGCGTTCGAAAATTCTGCGTCTCTTCGTTAAGCAGTCACTGTCTCGAAACACCTGCGCCACTTCTCGCTCTTTGGTTTGCTCTCCGGAGACATTACTTTGTTCCATCTCTTTCGACGGCATGTTCTCCTGTTACAAAGCCCAATTTTGTGCATTCTGAAAATTTTCGCCAGATTTTGGCCTATATATCAGGAGAACATGAAGTCAAAAGAGGTATACTAAATTTCAGCTTCAAAGGCATCGCCTGAAAGTTGCAAATAAGGGGCGCAGGCCTTTCAAGAGGCTTTCGAAAATTCTGCGTCTCTTCGTTAAGCAGTCACTGTCTCGAAACACCTGCGCCACTTCTCGCTCCTTGATTTGCTCACCGGAGACGTTACTTTGTGCCATCTCTTTCGACGGCAAGTTTGCCTGTTACAAAGCCCAATTCTGCGCATTCTGATAATTTTCGCCAGATTTTGGCCAATATATCAGGAGAACATAAAGTGGATAGAGGTATACTAAATTTCAGCTTCAAAGGCATCGCCTTAAAGTTGCAAATCAGAGGCGCAGGCCTTTCAAGAGGCGTTCGAAAATTCTGCGTCTCTTCGTTAAGCAGTCACTGTCTCGAAACACCTGCGCCACTTCTCGCTCCTTGATTTGCTCACCGGAGACGTTACTTTGTGCCATCTCTTTCGACGGCAAGTTTGCCTGTTACAAAGCCCAATGTTGCGCATTCTGAAAATTTTCGCTAGATTTTGGCCAATATATCAGGAGAACATGAAGTCGAAAGAGGTATACTAAATTTCAGCTTCAAAGGCATCGCCTTATAGTTGCAAATAAGAGGGGCAGGCCTTTCAGGAGGCGATCGAAAATTCTGCGTCTCTTCGTTAAACAGTCACTGTCTCGAAACGTCTGCGCCACTTCTCGCTCTTTGATTTGTTCTCCGGAGACGTTACTTTGTGCCATCTCTTTCGACGGCATGTTCTCCTGTTACAAAGCCCAATTTTGTGCATTCGGAAAATTTTCGCCAGATTTTGGCCAATATATCAGGAGAACATGAAGTGGAAAGAGGTATACTAAATTTCAGCCTCAAAGGCATCGCCTTAAAGTTGCAATTAAGAGGCGCAGGCCTTTCAAGAGGCGTTCGAAAATTCTGCGAGTCTTCATTAAACAGTCACAGTCTCGAAACATCTGCGCCACTTCTCGCTCTTTGATTTGCTCTCCGGAGACGTTACTTTGTGCCATCTCTTTCGACGGCATGTTCTCCTGTTACAAAGCCCCATTCTGTGCATTCTGAAAATTTTTGCTAGATTTTGGCCAATATATCAGGAGAACATGAAGTGGAAAGAGGTATACTAAATTTCAGCTTCAAAGGCATCGCCTTAAAGTTGCAAATCAGAGGCGCAGGCCTTTCAAGAGGCGTTCGAAAATTCTGCGTGTCTTCGTTAAGCAGTCACTGTCTCGAAACACCTGCGCCACTTCTCGCTCTTTGGTTTGCTCTCCGGAGACATTACTTTGTTCCATCTCTTTCGACGGCATGTTCTCCTGTTACAAAGCCCAATTTTGTGCATTCTGAAAATTTTCGCCAGATTTTGGCCTATATATCAGGAGAACATGAAGTCAAAAGAGGTATACTAAATTTCAGCTTCAAAGGCATCGCCTGAAAGTTGCAAATAAGGGGCGCAGGCCTTTCAAGAGGCTTTCGAAAATTCTGCGTCTCTTCGTTAAGCAGTCACTGTCTCGAAACACCTGCGCCACTTCTCGCTCCTTGATTTGCTCACCGGAGACGTTACTTTGTGCCATCTCTTTCGACGGCAAGTTTGCCTGTTACAAAGCCCAATTCTGCGCATTCTGATAATTTTCGCCAGATTTTGGCCAATATATCAGGAGAACATAAAGTGGATAGAGGTATACTAAATTTCAGCTTCAAAGGCATCGCCTTAAAGTTGCAAATCAGAGGCGCAGGCCTTTCAAGAGGCGTTCGAAAATTCTGCGTCTCTTCGTTAAGCAGTCACTGTCTCGAAACACCTGCGCCACTTCTCGCTCCTTGATTTGCTCACCGGAGACGTTACTTTGTGCCATCTCTTTCGACGGCAAGTTTGCCTGTTACAAAGCCCAATGTTGCGCATTCTGAAAATTTTCGCTAGATTTTGGCCAATATATCAGGAGAACATGAAGTCGAAAGAGGTATACTAAATTTCAGCTTCAAAGGCATCGCCTTATAGTTGCAAATAAGAGGGGCAGGCCTTTCAGGAGGCGATCGAAAATTCTGCGTCTCTTCGTTAAACAGTCACTGTCTCGAAACGTCTGCGCCACTTCTCGCTCTTTGATTTGTTCTCCGGAGACGTTACTTTGTGCCATCTCTTTCGACGGCATGTTCTCCTGTTACAAAGCCCAATTTTGTGCATTCGGAAAATTTTCGCCAGATTTTGGCCAATATATCAGGAGAACATGAAGTGGAAAGAGGTATACTAAATTTCAGCCTCAAAGGCATCGCCTTAAAGTTGCAATTAAGAGGCGCAGGCCTTTCAAGAGGCGTTCGAAAATTCTGCGAGTCTTCATTAAACAGTCACAGTCTCGAAACATCTGCGCCACTTCTCGCTCTTTGATTTGCTCTCCGGAGACGTTACTTTGTGCCATCTCTTTCGACGGCATGTTCTCCTGTTACAAAGCCCCATTCTGTGCATTCTGAAAATTTTTGCTAGATTTTGGCCAATATATCAGGAGAACATGAAGTGGAAAGAGGTATACTAAATTTCAGCTTCAAAGGCATCGCCTTAAAGTTGCAAATCAGAGGCGCAGGCCTTTCAAGAGGCGTTCGAAAATTCTGCGTGTCTTCGTTAAACAGTCACTGTCTCGAAACATCCGCGCCACTTCTCGCTCTTTGGTTTGCTCTCCGGAGACATTACTTTGTTCCATCTCTTTCGACGGCATGTTCTCCTGTTACAAAGCCCAATTTTGTGCATTCTGAAAATTTTCGCCAGATTTTGGCCTATATATCAGGAAAACATGAAGTCAAAAGAGGTATACTAAATTTCAGCTTCAAAGGCATCGCCTGAAAGTTGCAAATAAGAGGCGCAGGCCTTTCAAGAGGCTTTCGAAAATTCTGCGTTTCTTCGTGAAACAGTCACTGTCTCGAAACACCTGCGCCACTTCTCGCTCTTTGATTTGTTCTTCGGAGACATTACTTTGTTCCATCTCTATCGACGGCATGTTCTCCTGTTACAAAGTCCAATTTTGTGTATTCTCGAAATTTTCGCCAGATTTTTGCCAATAAATCAGGAGAAAATGAAGTGGAAAGAGGTATACTAAATTTCAGCTTCAAAGGCATCGCCTTAAACTTGTAATTAAGAGGCGCAGGCCTTTCAAGATACGTTCGAAAATTCTGCGTCCCTTCGTTAAGCAGTCACTGTCTCGAAACACCTGCGCCACTTCCCGCTCTTTGATTTGCTCTCCGGAGACGTTACTTTGTGCCATCTCTATCGACGGCATGTTCTCCTGTTACAAAGCCCAATTTTGTGCATTCGGAAAATTTTCGCCAGATTTTGGCCAATATATCAGGAGAACATGAAGTGGAAAGCGGTATACTAAATTTCAGCTTCAAAGGCATCGCCTTAAAGTTGCAAATAAGAGGCGCAGGCCTTTCAAGATACGTTCGAAAATTCTGCGTCCCTTCGTTAAGCAGTCACTGTCTCGAAACACCTGCGCCACTTCCCGCTCTTTGATTTGCTCTCCGGAGACGTTACTTTGTGCCATCTCTATCGACGGCATGTTCTCCTGTTACAAAGCCCAATTTTGTGCATTCGGAAAATTTTCGCCAGATTTTGGCCAATATATCAGGAGAACATGAAGTGGAAAGCGGTATACTAAATTTCAGCTTCAAAGGCATCGCCTTAAAGTTGCAATTAAGAGGCGCAGGCCTTTCAAGGGGCATTCGAAAATTCTGCGTCTCTTCGTTAAACAGTCACTGTCTCGAAACACTTGCGCCACTTCTCGCACTTTGATTTGCTCTCCGGAGACGTTACTTTGTGCCATCTCTTTCGACGGCATGTTCTCCTGTTACAAAGCCCAATTCTGCGCATTCTGAAAATTTTCGCCAGATTTTGGCCAATATATCAGGAGAACATGAAGTCGAAAGAGGTATACTAAATATCAGCTGCAAAGGCATCGCCTTAAAGTTGCAAATAAGAGGGGCAGGCCTTTCAAGAGGCGTTCGAAAATTCTGCGTGTCTTCGTTAAACAGTCACTGTCTCGAAACATCTGCGCCACTTCTCGCTCTTTGGTTTGCTCTCCGGAGACATTACTTTGTTCCATCTCTTTCGACGGCATGTTCTCCTGTTACAAAGCCCAATTTTGTGCATTCTGAAAATTTTCGCCAGATTTTGGCCTATATATCAGGAGAACATGAAGTCAAAAGAGGTATACTAAATTTCAGCTTCAAAGGCATCGCCTGAAAGTTGCAAATAAGGGGCGCAGGCCTTTCAAGAGGCTTTCGAAAATTCTGCGTCTCTTCGTTAAGCAGTCACTGTCTCGAAACACCTGCGCCACTTCTCGCTCCTTGATTTGCTCACCGGAGACGTTACTTTGTGCCATCTCTTTCGACGGCAAGTTTGCCTGTTACAAAGCCCAATTCTGCGCATTCTGATAATTTTCGCCAGATTTTGGCCAATATATCAGGAGAACATAAAGTGGATAGAGGTATACTAAATTTCAGCTTCAAAGGCATCGCCTTAAAGTTGCAAATCAGAGGCGCAGGCCTTTCAAGAGGCGTTCGAAAATTCTGCGTCTCTTCGTTAAGCAGTCACTGTCTCGAAACACCTGCGCCACTTCTCGCTCCTTGATTTGCTCACCGGAGACGTTACTTTGTGCCATCTCTTTCGACGGCAAGTTTGCCTGTTACAAAGCCCAATGTTGCGCATTCTGAAAATTTTCGCTAGATTTTGGCCAATATATCAGGAGAACATGAAGTCGAAAGAGGTATACTAAATTTCAGCTTCAAAGGCATCGCCTTAAAGTTGCAAATAAGAGGGGCAGGACTTTCAGGAGGCGATCGAAAATTCTGCGTCTCTTCGTTAAACAGTCACTGTCTCGAAACGTCTGCGCCACTTCTCGCTCTTTGATTTGTTCTCCGGAGACGTTACTTTGTGCCATCTCTTTCGACGGCATGTTCTCCTGTTACAAAGCCCAATTTTGTGCATTCGGAAAATTTTCGCCAGATTTTGGCCAATATATCAGGAGAACATGAAGTGGAAAGAGGTATACTAAATTTCAGCCTCAAAGGCATCGCCTTAAAGTTGCAATTAAGAGGCGCAGGCCTTTCAAGAGGCGTTCGAAAATTCTGCGAGTCTTCATTAAACAGTCACAGTCTCGAAACATCTGCGCCACTTCTCGCTCTTTTATTTGCTCTCCGGAGACGTTACTTTGTGCCATCTCTTTCGACGGCATGTTCTCCTGTTACAAAGCCCCATTCTGTGCATTCTGAAAATTTTTGCTAGATTTTGGCCAATATATCAGGAGAACATGAAGTCAAAAGAGGTATACTAAATTTCAGCTTCAAAGGCATCGCCTGAAAGTTGCAAATAAGAGGCGCAGGCCTTTCAAGAGGCGTTCGAAAATTCTGCGTGTCTTCGTTAAACAGTCACTGTCTCGAAACATCCGCGCCACTTCTCGCTCTTTGGTTTGCTCTCCGGAGACGTTACTTTGTGCCATCTCTATCGACGGCATGTTCTCCTGTTACAAAGCCCAATTTTGTGCATTCGGAAAATTTTCGCCAGATTTTGGCCAATATATCAGGAGAACATGAAGTGGAAAGCGGTATACTAAATTTCAGCTTCAAAGGCATCGCCTTAAAGTTGCAATTAAGAGGCGCAGGCCTTTCAAGGGGCATTCGAAAATTCTGCGTCTCTTCGTTAAACAGTCACTGTCTCGAAACACTTGCGCCACTTCTCGCACTTTGATTTGCTCTCCGGAGACGTTCCTTTTTGCCATCTCTTTCGACGGCATGTTCTCCTGTTACAAAGCCCAATTCTGCGCATTCTGAAAATTTTCGCCAGATTTTGGCCAATATATCAGGAGAACATGAAGTCGAAAGAGGTATACTAAATATCAGCTGCAAAGGCATCGCCTTAAAGTTGCAAATAAGAGGGGCAGGCCTTTCAAGAGGCGTTCGAAAATTCTGCGTGTCTTCGTTAAACAGTCACTGTCTCGAAACATCTGCGCCACTTCTCGCTCTTTGGTTTGCTCTCCGGAGACATTACTTTGTTCCATCTCTTTCGACGGCATGTTCTCCTGTTACAAAGCCCAATTTTGTGCATTCTGAAAATTTTCGCCAGATTTTGGCCTATATATCAGGAGAACATGAAGTCAAAAGAGGTATACTAAATTTCAGCTTCAAAGGCATCGCCTGAAAGTTGCAAATAAGGGGCGCAGGCCTTTCAAGAGGCTTTCGAAAATTCTGCGTCTCTTCGTTAAGCAGTCACTGTCTCGAAACACCTGCGCCACTTCTCGCTCCTTGATTTGCTCACCGGAGACGTTACTTTGTGCCATCTCTTTCGACGGCAAGTTTGCCTGTTACAAAGCCCAATTCTGCGCATTCTGATAATTTTCGCCAGATTTTGGCCAATATATCAGGAGAACATAAAGTGGATAGAGGTATACTAAATTTCAGCTTCAAAGGCATCGCCTTAAAGTTGCAAATCAGAGGCGCAGGCCTTTCAAGAGGCGTTCGAAAATTCTGCGTCTCTTCGTTAAGCAGTCACTGTCTCGAAACACCTGCGCCACTTCTCGCTCCTTGATTTGCTCACCGGAGACGTTACTTTGTGCCATCTCTTTCGACGGCAAGTTTGCCTGTTACAAAGCCCAATGTTGCGCATTCTGAAAATTTTCGCTAGATTTTGGCCAATATATCAGGAGAACATGAAGTCGAAAGAGGTATACTAAATTTCAGCTTCAAAGGCATCGCCTTAAAGTTGCAAATAAGAGGGGCAGGCCTTTCAGGAGGCGATCGAAAATTCTGCGTCTCTTCGTTAAACAGTCACTGTCTCGAAACGTCTGCGCCACTTCTCGCTCTTTGATTTGTTCTCCGGAGACGTTACTTTGTGCCATCTCTTTCGACGGCATGTTCTCCTGTTACAAAGCCCAATTTTGTGCATTCGGAAAATTTTCGCCAGATTTTGGCCAATATATCAGGAGAACATGAAGTGGAAAGAGGTATACTAAATTTCAGCTTCAAAGGCATCGCCTTAAAGTTGCAAATCAGAGGCGCAGGCCTTTCAAGAGGCGTTCGAAAATTCTGCGTGTCTTCGTTAAACAGTCACTGTCTCGAAACATCCGCGCCACTTCTCGCTCTTTGGTTTGCTCTCCGGAGACATTACTTTGTTCCATCTCTTTCGACGGCATGTTCTCCTGTTACAAAGCCCAATTTTGTGCATTCTGAAAATTTTCGCCAGATTTTGGCCTATATATCAGGAGAACATGAAGTCAAAAGAGGTATACTAAATTTCAGCTTCAAAGGCATCGCCTGAAAGTTGCAAATAAGAGGCGCAGGCCTTTCAAGAGGCTTTCGAAAATTCTGCGTTTCTTCGTGAAACAGTCACTGTCTCGAAACACCTGCGCCACTTCTCGCTCTTTGATTTGTTCTTCGGAGACATTACTTTGTTCCATCTCTTTCGACGGCATGTTCTCCTGTTACAAAGTCCAATTTTGTGTATTCTCGAAATTTTCGCCTGATTTTTGCCAATAAATCAGGAGAAAATGAAGTGGAAAGAGGTATACTAAATTTCAGCTTCAAAGGCATCGCCTTAAACTTGTAATTAAGAGGCGCAGGCCTTTCAAGATACGTTCGAAAATTCTGCGTCCCTTCGTTAAGCAGTCACTGTCTCGAAACACCTGCGCCACTTCCCGCTCTTTGATTTGCTCTCCGGAGACGTTACTTTGTGCCATCTCTATCGACGGCATGTTCTCCTGTTACAAAGCCCAATTTTGTGCATTCGGAAAATTTTCGCCAGATTTTGGCCAATATATCAGGAGAACATGAAGTGGAAAGCGGTATACTAAATTTCAGCTTCAAAGGCATCGCCTTAAAGTTGCAAATAAGAGGGGCAGGCCTTTCAAGAGGCGTTCGAAAATTCTGCGTGTCTTCGTTAAACAGTCACTGTCTCGAAACATCTGCGCCACTTCTCGCTCTTTGGTTTGCTCTCCGGAGACATTAATTTGTTCCATCTCTTTCGACGGCATGTTCTCCTGTTACAAAGCCCAATTTTGTGCATTCTGAAAATTTTCGCCAGATTTTGGCCTATATATCAGGAGAACATGAAGTCAAAAGAGGTATACTAAATTTCAGCTTCAAAGGCATCGCCTGAAAGTTGCAAATAAGAGGCGCAGGCCTTTCAAGAGGCTTTCGAAAATTCTGCGTTTCTTCGTGAAACAGTCACTGTCTCGAAACACCTGCGCCACTTCTCGCTCTTTGATTTGTTCTCCGGAGACATTACTTTGTTCCATCTCTTTCGACGGCATATTCTCCTGTTACAGAGCCCAATTTTGTGTATTCTCGAAATTTTCGCCAGATTTTGGCCAATATATCAGGAGAACATGAAGTCGAAAGAGGTATACTAAATTTCAGCTTCAAAGGCATCGCCTTAAAGTTGCAATTAAGAGGCGCAGGCCTTTCAAGAGGCATTCGAAAATTCTGCGTCTCTTCGTTAAACAGTCACTGTCTCGAAACACTTGCGCCACTTCTCGCTCTTTGATTTGCTCTCCGGAGACGTTACTTTGTGCCATCTCTTTCGACGGCATGTTCTCCTGTTACAAAGCCCAATTCTGTGCATTCTGAAAATTTTCGCCAGATTTTGGCCAATATATCAGGAGAACATGAAGTCGAAAGAGGTATACTAAATATCAGCTTCAAAGGCATCGCCTTAAAGTTGCAAATAAGAGGGGCAGGCCTTTCAAGAGGCGTTCGAAAATTCTGCGTGTCTTCGTTAAACAGTCACTGTCTCGAAACACTTGCGCCACTTCTCGCACTTTGATTTGCTCTCCGGAAACGTTACTTTGTGCCATCTCTTTCGACGGCATGTTCTCCTGTTACAAAGCCCAATTCTGCGCATTCTGATAATTTTCGCCAGATTTTGGCCAATATATCAGGAGAACATGAAGTGGATAGAGGTATACTAAATTTCAGCTTCAAAGGCATCGCCTTAAAGTTGCAAATCAGAGGCGCAGGCCTTTCAAGAAGCGTTCGAAAATTCTGCGTGTCTTCGTTAAACAGTCACTGTCTCGAAACACTTGCGCCACTTCTCACTCTTTGATTTGCTCTCCGGAGACGTTACTTTGTGCCATCTCTTTCGACGGCATGTTCTCCTGTTACAAAGCCCAATTCTGTGCATTCTGAAAATTTTCGCCAGATTTTGGCCAATATATCAGGAGAACATGAAGTCGAAAGAGGTATACTAAATTTCAGCTTCAAAGGCATCGCCTTAAAGTTGCAAATAAGAGGGGCAGGCCTTTCAGGAGGCGATCGAAAATTCTGCGTCTCTTCGTTAAACAGTCACTGTCTCGAAACACTTGCGCCACTTCTCGCTCTTTGATTTGCTCTCCGGAGACGTTACTTTGTGCCATCTCTTTCGACGGCATGTTCTCCTGTTACAAAGCCCAATTCTGTGCATTCTGAAAATTTTCGCCAGATTTTGGCCAATATATCAGGAGAACATGAAGTCGAAAGAGGTATACTAAATTTCAGCTTCAAAGGCATCGCCTTAAAGTTGCAAATAAGAGGGGCAGGCCTTTCAAGAGGCGTTCGAAAATTCTGCGTGTCTTCGTTAAACAGTCACTGTCTCGAAACACTTGCGCCACTTCTCGCACTTTGATTTGCTCTCCGGAGACGTTACTTTGTGCCATCTCTTTCGACGGCATGTTCTCCTGTTACAAAGCCCAATTCTGCGCATTCTGATAATTTTCGCCAGATTTTGGCCAATATATCAGGAGAACATGAAGTGGATAGAGGTATACTAAATTTCAGCTTCAAAGGCATCGCCTTAAAGTTGCAAATCAGAGGCGCAGGCCTTTCAAGAGGCGTTCGAAAATTCTGCGTGTCTTCGTTTAACAGTCACTGTCTCGAAACACTTGCGCCACTTCTCACTCTTTGATTTGCTCTCCGGAGACGTTACTTTGTGCCATCTCTTTCGACGGCATGTTCTCCTGTTACAAAGCCCAATTCTGTGCATTCTGAAAATTTTCGCCAGATTTTGGCCAATATATCAGGAGAACATGAAGTCGAAAGAGGTATACTAAATTTCAGCTTCAAAGGCATCGCCTTAAAGTTGCAAATAAGAGGGGCAGGCCTTTCAGGAGGCGATCGAAAATTCTGCGTCTCTTCGTTAAACAGTCACTGTCTCGAAACGTCTGCGCCACTTCTCGCTCTTTGATTTGTTCTCCGGAGACGTTACTTTGTGCCATCTCTTTCGACGGCATGTTCTCCTGTTACAAAGCCCAATTTTGTGCATTCGGAAAATTTTCGCCAGATTTTGGCCAATATATCAGGAGAACATGAAGTGGAAAGAGGTATACTAAATTTCAGCCTCAAAGGCATCGCCTGAAAGTTGCAAATAAGAGGCGCAGGCCTTTCAAGAGGCTTTCGAAAATTCTGCGTTTCTTCGTGAAACAGTCACTGTCTCGAAACACCTGCGCCACTTCTCGCTCTTTGATTTGTTCTTCGGAGACATTACTTTGTTCCATCTCTTTCGACGGCATGTTCTCCTGTTACAAAGTCCAATTTTGTGTATTCTCGAAATTTTCGCCAGATTTTTGCCAATAAATCAGGAGAAAATGAAGTGGAAAGAGGTATACTAAATTTCAGCTTCAAAGGCATCGCCTTAAACTTGTAATTAAGAGGCGCAGGCCTTTCAAGATACGTTCGAAAATTCTGCGTCCCTTCGTTAAGCAGTCACTGTCTCGAAACACCTGCGCCACTTCCCGCTCTTTGATTTGCTCTCCGGAGACGTTACTTTGTGCCATCTCTATCGACGGCATGTTCTCCTGTTACAAAGCCCAATTTTGTGCATTCGGAAAATTTTCGCCAGATTTTGGCCAATATATCAGGAGAACATGAAGTGGAAAGCGGTATACTAAATTTCAGCTTCAAAGGCATCGCCTTAAAGTTGCAAATAAGAGGCGCAGGCCTTTCAAGATACGTTCGAAAATTCTGCGTCCCTTCGTTAAGCAGTCACTGTCTCGAAACACCTGCGCCACTTCCCGCTCTTTGATTTGCTCTCCGGAGACGTTACTTTGTGCCATCTCTATCGACGGCATGTTCTCCTGTTACAAAGCCCAATTTTGTGCATTCGGAAAATTTTCGCCAGATTTTGGCCAATATATCAGGAGAACATGAAGTGGAAAGCGGTATACTAAATTTCAGCTTCAAAGGCATCGCCTTAAAGTTGCAATTAAGAGGCGCAGGCCTTTCAAGGGGCATTCGAAAATTCTGCGTCTCTTCGTTAAACAGTCACTGTCTCGAAACACTTGCGCCACTTCTCGCACTTTGATTTGCTCTCCGGAGACGTTACTTTGTGCCATCTCTTTCGACGGCATGTTCTCCTGTTACAAAGCCCAATTCTGCGCATTCTGAAAATTTTCGCCAGATTTTGGCCAATATATCAGGAGAACATGAAGTCGAAAGAGGTATACTAAATATCAGCTGCAAAGGCATCGCCTTAAAGTTGCAAATAAGAGGGGCAGGCCTTTCAAGAGGCGTTCGAAAATTCTGCGTGTCTTCGTTAAACAGTCACTGTCTCGAAACATCTGCGCCACTTCTCGCTCTTTGGTTTGCTCTCCGGAGATATTACTTTGTTCCATCTCTTTCGACGGCATGTTCTCCTGTTACAAAGCCCAATTTTGTGCATTCTGAAAATTTTCGCCAGATTTTGGCCTATATATCAGGAGAACATGAAGTCAAAAGAGGTATACTAAATTTCAGCTTCAAAGGCATCGCCTGAAAGTTGCAAATAAGGGGCGCAGGCCTTTCAAGAGGCTTTCGAAAATTCTGCGTCTCTTCGTTAAGCAGTCACTGTCTCGAAACACCTGCGCCACTTCTCGCTCCTTGATTTGCTCACCGGAGACGTTACTTTGTGCCATCTCTTTCGACGGCAAGTTTGCCTGTTACAAAGCCCAATTCTGCGCATTCTGATAATTTTCGCCAGATTTTGGCCAATATATCAGGAGAACATAAAGTGGATAGAGGTATACTAAATTTCAGCTTCAAAGGCATCGCCTTAAAGTTGCAAATCAGAGGCGCAGGCCTTTCAAGAGGCGTTCGAAAATTCTGCGTCTCTTCGTTAAGCAGTCACTGTCTCGAAACACCTGCGCCACTTCTCGCTCCTTGATTTGCTCACCGGAGACGTTACTTTGTGCCATCTCTTTCGACGGCAAGTTTGCCTGTTACAAAGCCCAATTCTGCGCATTCTGATAATTTTCGCCAGATTTTGGCCAATATATCAGGAGAACATAAAGTGGATAGAGGTATACTAAATTTCAGCTTCAAAGGCATCGCCTTAAAGTTGCAAATCAGAGGCGCAGGCCTTTCAAGAGGCGTTCGAAAATTCTGCGTCTCTTCGTTAAACAGTCACTGTCTCGAAACACTTGCGCCACTTCTCGCTCTTTGATTTGCTCTCCGGAGACGTTACTTTGTGCCATCTCTTTCGACGGCATGTTCTCCTGTTACAAAGCCCAATTCTGTGCATTCTGAAAATTTTCGCCAGATTTTGGCCAATATATCAGGAGAACATGAAGTCGAAAGAGGTATACTAAATTTCAGCTTCAAAGGCATCGCCTTAAAGTTGCAAATAAGAGGGGCAGGCCTTTCAAGAGGCGTTCGAAAATTCTGCGTGTCTTCGTTAAACAGTCACTGTCTCGAAACACTTGCGCCACTTCTCGCACTTTGATTTGCTCTCCGGAGACGTTACTTTGTGCCATCTCTTTCGACGGCATGTTCTCCTGTTACAAAGCCCAATTCTGCGCATTCTGATAATTTTCGCCAGATTTTGGCCAATATATCAGGAGAACATGAAGTGGATAGAGGTATACTAAATTTCAGCTTCAAAGGCATCGCCTTAAAGTTGCAAATCAGAGGCGCAGGCCTTTCAAGAGGCGTTCGAAAATTCTGCGTGTCTTCGTTTAACAGTCACTGTCTCGAAACACTTGCGCCACTTCTCACTCTTTGATTTGCTCTCCGGAGACGTTACTTTGTGCCATCTCTTTCGACGGCATGTTCTCCTGTTACAAAGCCCAATTCTGTGCATTCTGAAAATTTTCGCCAGATTTTGGCCAATATATCAGGAGAACATGAAGTCGAAAGAGGTATACTAAATTTCAGCTTCAAAGGCATCGCCTTAAAGTTGCAAATAAGAGGGGCAGGCCTTTCAGGAGGCGATCGAAAATTCTGCGTCTCTTCGTTAAACAGTCACTGTCTCGAAACGTCTGCGCCACTTCTCGCTCTTTGATTTGTTCTCCGGAGACGTTACTTTGTGCCATCTCTTTCGACGGCATGTTCTCCTGTTACAAAGCCCAATTTTGTGCATTCGGAAAATTTTCGCCAGATTTTGGCCAATATATCAGGAGAACATGAAGTGGAAAGAGGCATACTAAATTTCAGCCTCAAAGGCATCGCCTGAAAGTTGCAAATAAGAGGCGCAGGCCTTTCAAGAGGCTTTCGAAAATTCTGCGTTTCTTCGTGAAACAGTCACTGTCTCGAAACACCTGCGCCACTTCTCGCTCTTTGATTTGTTCTTCGGAGACATTACTTTGTTCCATCTCTTTCGACGGCATGTTCTCCTGTTACAAAGTCCAATTTTGTGTATTCTCGAAATTTTCGCCAGATTTTTGCCAATAAATCAGGAGAAAATGAAGTGGAAAGAGGTATACTAAATTTCAGCTTCAAAGGCATCGCCTTAAACTTGTAATTAAGAGGCGCAGGCCTTTCAAGATACGTTCGAAAATTCTGCGTCCCTTCGTTAAGCAGTCACTGTCTCGAAACACCTGCGCCACTTCCCGCTGTTTGATTTGCTCTCCGGAGACGTTACTTTGTGCCATCTCTATCGACGGCATGTTCTCCTGTTACAAAGCCCAATTTTGTGCATTCGGAAAATTTTCGCCAGATTTTGGCCAATATATCAGGAGAACATGAAGTGGAAAGCGGTATACTAAATTTCAGCTTCAAAGGCATCGCCTTAAAGTTGCAAATAAGAGGCGCAGGCCTTTCAAGATACGTTCGAAAATTCTGCGTCCCTTCGTTAAGCAGTCACTGTCTCGAAACACCTGCGCCACTTCCCGCTCTTTGATTTGCTCTCCGGAGACGTTACTTTGTGCCATCTCTATCGACGGCATGTTCTCCTGTTACAAAGCCCAATTTTGTGCATTCGGAAAATTTTCGCCAGATTTTGGCCAATATATCAGGAGAACATGAAGTGGAAAGCGGTATACTAAATTTCAGCTTCAAAGGCATCGCCTTAAAGTTGCAATTAAGAGGCGCAGGCCTTTCAAGGGGCATTCGAAAATTCTGCGTCTCTTCGTTAAACAGTCACTGTCTCGAAACACTTGCGCCACTTCTCGCACTTTGATTTGCTCTCCGGAGACGTTACTTTGTGCCATCTCTTTCGACGGCATGTTCTCCTGTTACAAAGCCCAATTCTGCGCATTCTGAAAATTTTCGCCAGATTTTGGCCAATATATCAGGAGAACATGAAGTCGAAAGAGGTATACTAAATATCAGCTGCAAAGGCATCGCCTTAAAGTTGCAAATAAGAGGGGCAGGCCTTTCAAGAGGCGTTCGAAAATTCTGCGTGTCTTCGTTAAACAGTCACTGTCTCGAAACATCTGCGCCACTTCTCGCTCTTTGGTTTGCTCTCCGGAGACATTACTTTGTTCCATCTCTTTCGACGGCATGTTCTCCTGTTACAAAGCCCAATTTTGTGCATTCTGAAAATTTTCGCCAGATTTTGGCCTATATATCAGGAGAACATGAAGTCAAAAGAGGT
>NW_027485057.1:0-61827 GCF_050908995.1 Andrena cerasifolii | reverse complement strand
GCCCAATTTTGTGCATTCTCGAAATTTTCGCCTAATTTTGGCCAATATATTAGGAGAACATGAAGTGGAAAAAGGTACACTAAATTTCAGCTTCAAACGCATCGCCTTAAAGTTGCCAATAAGAGGCGCAGGCCTTTCAAGAGGGGTTCGAAAATTCTGCGTCTCTTCGTTAAACAGTCACTGTCTCTAAACTTCTGCCCCACTTGTCGCTCACTGATTTGCTCTCCGGAGACGTTACTTTGTGCCATCCCTTTCGACGGCATGTTCTCCTGTTACAAAGCACAATGTTGTGCATTTTGAAAATTTTCGCCAAATTTGGGCCAATGTATCAAGAGATCATGAAGTGGAAAAAGGTACACTAAATTTCAGCTTCAAACGCATCGCCTTAAAGTTGGAAATAAGAGGCGCAGGCCTTTCAAGAGGCGTTCGAAAATTCTGCGTCTCTTCGTTAAACAGTCACTGTCTCGAAACATCTGCGCCACTCCTCGCTCTTTGATTTGCTCTCCGGAGACGTTACTTTGTGCCATATCTTTCGACGGCATGTTCTCCTGTTACAAAGCCCAATTTTGTGCATTCTCGAAATTTTCGCCTAATTTTGGCCAATATATAAGGAGAACATGAAGTGGAAAAAGGTACACTAAATTTCAGCTTCAAACGCATCGCCTTAAAGTTGCCAATAAGAGGCGCAGGCCTTTCAAGAGGGGTTCGAAAATTCTGCGTCTCTTCGTTAAACAGTCACTGTCTCTAAACTTCTGCCCCACTTGTCGCTCACTGATTTGCTCTCCGGAGACGTTACTTTGTGCCATACCTTTCGACGGCATGTTCTCCTGTTACAAAGCCCAGTGTTGTGCATTTTGAAAATTTTCGCCAAATTTGGGCCAATGTATCAGGAGAACATGAAGTGGAAAAAGGTACACTAAATTTCAGCTTCAAACGCATCGCCTTAAAGTTGGAAATAAGAGGCGCAGGCCTTTCAAGAGGCGTTCGAAAATTCTGCGTCTCTTCGTTAAACAGTCACTGTCTCGAAACATCTGCGCCACTCCTCGCTCTTCGATTTGCTCTCCGGAGACGTTACTTTGTGCCATCTCTTTCAACGGCATGATCTCCTGTTACAAAGCGCAATTTTGTGCATTCTGAAAATATTCGCCAGATTTTGGCCAATATATCATGAGAACATGAAGTGGAAAGAGGTATACTAAATTTCAGCTTCAAATGCATCGCTTTAAAGATGCTAATAAGAGGCGCAGGCCATTCAAGAGGTGTTCGAAAATTCTGCGTCTCTTCGTTAAACAGTCACTGTCTCGAAACATCTGCGCCACTTCTCGCTCTTTGATTTGCTCTCCGGAGACGTTACTTTGTGCCATCCCTTTCGACGGCATGTTCTCCTGTTACAAAGCCCAATTTTGTGCATTCTGAAAATTTTGGCCAAATTTTGGCCAATGTATGAGGAGAACATGAAGTGGAAAGAGGTACACTAAATTTCAGCTTCAAAGGCATCGCTTTAAAGTTGCTAATATGAGGCGCATTCCTTTTAAGAGGCGTTCGAAAATTCTGCGTCTCTTCGTTAAACAGTCACTGTCTCGAAACTTCTGCCCCAATTCTCGCGCACTGATTTGCTCTCCGGAGACGTTACTTTGTGCCATCCCTTTCGACGGCATGTTCTCCTGTTACAAAGCGCAATTTTGTGCGTTCTGAAAATTTTCGCCAGATTTTGGCCAATATATCATGAGAACATGAAGTGGAAAGAGGTATGCTAAACTTCAGCTTCAGAGGCATCGCTTTAAAGTTGCTAATATGAGGCGCATTGCTTTCAAGAGGCGTTCGAAAATTCTGCGTCTCTTCGTTAAACAGTCACTGTCACGAAACATCTGCGCCACTCCTCGCTCATTGATTTGCTCTCCGGAGACGTTACTTTGTGCCATCCCTTTCGACGGCATGTTCTCCTGTTACAAAGCGCAATTTTGTGTATTCTGAAAATATTCGCAGGTTTTGGCCAATATATCAGGAGAACATGAAGTGGAATGAAGTATACTAAATTTCAGCTACAACGGCATCGCCGTAAAGTTGCTAATAAGAGGCGCAGGCCTTTCAAGATGCGTTCGAAAATTCTGCGTCTCTTCGTTAAACAGCCACTGTCTCGAAACATCTGCGCCACTTCTCGCTCTTTGATTTGCTCTCCGGAGA
Source organism: Andrena cerasifolii (assembly GCF_050908995.1). Taxonomy (NCBI): domain Eukaryota; kingdom Metazoa; phylum Arthropoda; class Insecta; order Hymenoptera; family Andrenidae; genus Andrena; species Andrena cerasifolii. The sequence continues at coordinate 59,643 of NW_027485057.1, read as the reverse complement.
CGTTACTTTGTGCCATCCCTTTCGACGGCATGTTCTCCTGTTACAAAGCGCAATTTTGTGCGTTCTGAAAATTTTCGCCAGATTTTGGCCAATATATCATGAGAACATGAAGTGGAAAGAGGTATACTAAATTTCAGCTTCAAAGGCATCGCTTTAAAGTTGCTAATATGAGGCGCATTGCTTTCAAGAGGCGTTCGAAAATTCTGCGTCTCTTCGTTAAACAGTCACTGTCTCGAAACTTCTGCCCCACTTCTCGCGCACTGATTTGCTCTCCGGAGACGTTACTTTGTGCCATCCCTTTCGACGGCATGTTCTCCTGTTACAAAGCGCAATTTTGTGCGTTCTGAAAATTTTCTCCAGATTTTGGCCAATGTATCAGGAGAACATGAAGTGGAAAAAGGTACACTAAATTTCAGCTTCAAACGCATCGCCTTAAAGTTGGAAATAAGAGGCGGAGGCCTTTCAAGAGGCGTTCGAAAATTCTGCGTCTCTTCGTTAAACAGTCACTGTCTCGAAACATCTGCGCCACTCCTCGCTCTTCGATTTGCTCTCCGGAGACGTTACTTTGTGCCATCTCTTTCAACGGCATGATCTCCTGTTACAAAGCGCAATTTTGTGCATTCTGAAAATTTTCGCCAAATTTGGGCCAATGTATCAGGAGAACATGAAGTGGAAAAAGGTACACTAAATTTCAGCTTCAAACGCAACGCCTTAAAGTTGGAAATAAGAGGCGCAGGCCTTTCAAGAGGCGTTCGAAAATTCTGCGTCTCTTCGTTAAACAGTCACTGTCTCGAAACATCTGCGCCACTCCTCGCTCTTTGATTTGCTCTCCGGAGACGTTACTTTGTGCCATATCTTTCGACGGCATGTTCTCCTGTTACAAAGCCCAATTTTGTGCATTCTCGAAATTTTCGCCTAATTTTGGCCAATATATCAGGAGAACATGAAGTGGAAAAAGGTACACTAAATTTCAGCTTCAAACGCATCGCCTTAAAGTTGCCAATAAGAGGCGCAGGCCTTTCAAGAGGGGTTCGAAAATTCTGCGTCTCTTCGTTAAACAGTCACTGTCTCTAAACTTCTGCCCCACTTGTCGCTCACTGATTTGCTCTCCGGAGACGTTACTTTGTGCCATCCCTTTCGACGGCATGTTCTCCTGTTACAAAGCCCAATGTTGTGCATTTTGAAAATTTTCGCCAAATTTGGGCCAATGTATCAGGAGAACATGAAGTGGAAAAAGGTACACTAAATTTCAGCTTCAAACGCATCGCCTTAAAGTTGGAAATAAGAGGCGCAGGCCTTTCAAGAGGCGTTCGAAAATTCTGCGTCTCTTCGTTAAACAGTCACTGTCTCGAAACATCTGCGCCACTCCTCGCTCTTCGATTTGCTCTCCGGAGACGTTACTTTGTGCCATCCCTTTCGACGGCATGTTCTCCTGTTACAAAGCGCAATTTTGTGCGTTCTGAAAATTTTCGCCGGATTTTGGCCAATGTATCAGGAGAACATGAAGTGGAAAAAGGTACACTAAATTTCAGCTTCAAACGCATCGCCTTAAAGTTGGAAATAAGAGGCGGAGGCCTTTCAAGAGGCGTTCGAAAATTCTGCGTCTCTTCGTTAAACAGTCACTGTCTCGAAACATCTGCGCCACTCCTCGCTCTTCGATTTGCTCTCCGGAGACGTTACTTTGTGCCATCTCTTTCAACGGCATGATCTCCTGTTACAAAGCGCAATTTTGTGCATTCTGAAAATTTTCGCCAAATTTGGGCCAATGTATCAGGAGAACATGAAGTGGAAAAAGGTACACTAAATTCAGGCTTCAAACGCATCGCCTTAAAGTTGGAAATAAGAGGCGCAGGCCTTTCAAGAGGCGTTCGAAAATTCTGCGTCTCTTCGTTAAACAGTCACTGTCTCGAAACATCTGCGCCACTCCTCGCTCTTTGATTTGCTCTCCGGAGACGTTACTTTGTGCCATATCTTTCGACGGCATGTTCTCCTGTTACAAAGCCCAATTTTGTGCATTCTCGAAATTTTCGCCTAATTTTGGCCAATATATCAGGGAGAACATGAAGTGGAAAAAGGTACACTAAATTTCAGCTTCAAACGCATCGCCTTAAAGTTGCCAATAAGAGGCGCAGGCCTTTCAAGAGGGGTTCGAAAATTCTGCGTCTCTTCGTTAAACAGTCACTGTCTCTAAACTTCTGCCCCACTTGTCGCTCACTGATTTGCTCTCCGGAGACGTTACTTTGTGCCATCCCTTTCGACGGCATGTTCTCCTGTTACAAAGCCCAATGTTGTGCATTTTGAAAATTTTCGCCAAATTTGGGCCAATGTATCAGGAGAACATGAAGTGGAAAAAGGTACACTAAATTTCAGCTTCAAACGCATCGCCTTAAAGTTGGAAATAAGAGGCGCAGGCCTTTCAAGAGGCGTTCGAAAATTCTGCGTCTCTTCGTTAAACAGTCACTGTCTCGAAACATCTGCGCCACTCCTCGCTCTTTGATTTGCTCTCCGGAGACGTTACTTTGTGCCATATCTTTCGACGGCATGTTATCCTGTTACAAAGCCCAATTTTGTGCATTCTCGAAATTTTCGCCTAATTTTGGCCAATATATCAGGAGAACATGAAGTGGAAAAAGGTACACTAAATTTCAGCTTCAAACGCATCGCCTTAAAGTTGCCAATAAGAGGCGCAGGCCTTTCAAGAGGCGTTCGAAAATTCTGCGTCTCTTCGTTAAACAGTCACTGTCTCGAAACATCTGCGCCACTCCTCGCTCTTCGATTTGCTCTCCGGAGACGTTACTTTGTGCCATCTCTTTCAACGGCATGATCTCCTGTTACAAAGCGCAATTTTGTGCATTCTGAAAATTTTCGCCAAATTTGGGCCAATGTATCAGGAGAACATGAAGTGGAAAAAGGTACACTAAATTCAGGCTTCAAACGCATCGCCTTAAAGTTGGAAATAAGAGGCGCAGGCCTTTCAAGAGGCGTTCGAAAATTCTGCGTCTCTTCGTTAAACAGTCACTGTCTCGAAACATCTGCGCCACTCCTCGCTCTTTGATTTGCTCTCCGGAGACGTTACTTTGTGCCATATCTTTCGACGGCATGTTCTCCTGTTACAAAGCCCAATTTTGTGCATTCTCGAAATTTTCGCCTAATTTTGGCCAATATATCAGGAGAACATGAAGTGGAAAAAGGTACACTAAATTTCAGCTTCAAACGCATCGCCTTAAAGTTGCCAATAAGAGGCGCAGGCCTTTCAAGAGGGGTTCGAAAATTCTGCGTCTCTTCGTTAAACAGTCACTGTCTCTAAACTTCTGCCCCACTTGTCGCTCACTGATTTGCTCTCCGGAGACGTTACTTTGTGCCATCCCTTTCGACGGCATGTTCTCCTGTTACAAAGCCCAATGTTGTGCATTTTGAAAATTTTCGCCAAATTTGGGCCAATGTATCAGGAGAACATGAAGTGGAAAAAGGTACACTAAATTTCAGCTTCAAACGCATCGCCTTAAAGTTGGAAATAAGAGGCGCAGGCCTTTCAAGAGGCGTTCGAAAATTCTGCGTCTCTTCGTTAAACAGTCACTGTCTCGAAACATCTGCGCCACTCCTCGCTCTTTGATTTGCTCTCCGGAGACGTTACTTTGTGCCATATCTTTCGACGGCATGTTATCCTGTTACAAAGCCCAATTTTGTGCATTCTCGAAATTTTCGCCTAATTTTGGCCAATATATCAGGAGAACATGAAGTGGAAAAAGGTACACTAAATTTCAGCTTCAAACGCATCGCCTTAAAGTTGCCAATAAGAGGCGCAGGCCTTTCAAGAGGCGTTCGAAAATTCTGCGTCTCTTCGTTAAACAGTCACTGTCTCGAAACATCTGCGCCACTCCTCGCTCTTCGATTTGCTCTCCGGAGACGTTACTTTGTGCCATCTCTTTCAACGGCATGATCTCCTGTTACAAAGCGCAATTTTGTGCGTTCTGAAAATTTTCGCCGGATTTTGGCCAATGTATCATGAGAACATGAAGTGGAAAAAGGTACTCTAAATTTCAGCTTCAAAGGCATCACCTTAAAGTTGCCAATAAGAGGCGCAGGCCTTTCAAGAGGGGTTCGAAAATTCTGCGTCTCTTCGTTATACAGTCACTGTCTCGAAACACATGCGCCACTTCTCGCTCATTGATTTGCTCTCCGGAGACGTTACTTTGTGCCATCTCTTTCAACGGCCTGATCTCCTGTTAAAAAGCGCAATTTTGTGCATTCTGAAAATATTCGCAGGTTTTGGCCAATATATCAGGAGAACATGAAGTGGAATGAGGTATACTAAATTTCAGCTTCAAATGCATCACCTTAAAGTTGGCAATAAGAGGCGCAGGCCTGTCAAGAGGCGTTCGAAAATTCTGCGTCTCTTCGTTAAACAGTCACTGTCTCGAAACATCTGCGCCACTCCTCGCTCTTCGATTTGCTCTCCGGAGACGTTACTTTGTGCCATCTCTTTCAACGGCATGATCTCCTGTTACAAAGCGCAATTTTGTGCGTTCTGAAAATTTTCGCCAGATTTTGGCCAATATATCATGAGAACATGAAGTGGAAAGAGGTATACTAAATTTCAGCTTCAAAGGCATCGCTTTAAAGTTGCTAATATGAGGCGCATTCCTTTCAAGAGGTGTTCGAAAATTCTGCGTCTCTTCGTTAAACAGTCACTGTCTCGAAACTTCTGCCCCACTTCTCGCTCACTGATTTGCTCTCCGGAGACGTTACTTTGTGCAATCCCTTTCGACGGCATGTTCTCCTGTTACAAAGCGCAATTTTGTGCGTTCTGAAAATTTTCGCCAGATTTTGGCCAATATATCATGAGAACATGAAGTGGAAAGAGGTATACTAAATTTCAGCTTCAAAGGCATCGCCTTAAAGTTGGAAATAGGAGGCGGAGGCCTTTCAAGAGGCGTTCGAATATTCTGCGTCTCTTCGTTAAACAGTCACTGTTTCGAAACATCTGCGCCACTTCTCGCTCTTTGATTTGCTCTCCGGAGACGTTACTTTGTGCCATCTCTTTCGACGGCATGTTCTCCTGTTACAAAGCCCAATGTTGTTCATTCTGAAAATTTTCGCCAGATTTTGGCCAATGTATCATGAGAACATGAAGTGGAAAGAGGTATACTAAATTTCAGCTTCAAAGGCATCGCCTTAAAGTTGGAAATAGGAGGCGGAGGCCTTTGAAGAGGCGTTCGAATATTCTGCGTCTCTTCGTTAAACAGTCACTGTCTCGAAACATCTGCGCCACTTCTCGATCTTTGATTTGCTCTCCGGAGACGTTACTTGGTGCCATATCTTTCGACGGCATGTTCTCCTGTTACAAAGCCCAATTTTGTGCATTCTCGAAATTTTCGCCTAATTTTGGCCAATATATTAGGAGAACATGAAGTGGAAAAAGGTACACTAAATTTCAGCTTCAAACGCATCGCCTTAAAGTTGGAAATAAGAGGCGCAGGCCTTTCAAGAGGCGTTCGAAAATTCTGCGTCTCTTCGTTAAACAGTCACTGTCTCGAAACATCTGCGCCACTCCTCGCTCTTTGATTTGCTCTCCGGAGACGTTACTTTGTGCCATATCTTTCGACGGCATGTTCTCCTGTTACAAAGCCCAATTTTGTGCATTCTCGAAATTTTCGCCTAATTTTGGCCAATATATCAGGAGAACATGAAGTGGAAAAAGGTACACTAAATTTCAGCTTCAAACGCATCGCCTTAAAGTTGCCAATAAGAGGCGCAGGCCTTTCAAGAGGGGTTCGAAAATTCTGCGTCTCTTCGTTAAACAGTCACTGTCTCTAAACTTCTGCCCCACTTGTCGCTCACTGATTTGCTCTCCGGAGACGTTACTTTGTGCCATCCCTTTCGACGGCATGTTCTCCTGTTACAAAGCCCAATGTTGTGCATTTTGAAAATTTTCGCCAAATTTGGGCCAATGTATCAGGAGAACATGAAGTGGAAAAAGGTACACTAAATTTCAGCTTCAAACGCATCGCCTTAAAGTTGGAAATAAGGGGCGCAGGCCTTTCAAGAGGCGTTCGAAAATTCTGCGTCTCTTCGTTAAACAGTCACTGTCTCGAAACATCTGCGCCACTCCTCGCTCTTCGATTTGCTCTCCGGAGACGTTACTTTGTGCCATCTCTTTCAACGGCATGATCTCCTGTTACAAAGCGCAATTTTGTGCATTCTGAAAATATTCGCCAGATTTTGGCCAATATATCATGAGAACATGAAGTGGAAAGAGGTATACTAAATTTCAGCTTCAAATGCATCGCTTTAAAGATGCTAATAAGAGGCGCAGGCCATTCAAGAGGTGTTCGAAAATTCTGCGTCTCTTCGTTAAACAGTCACTGTCTCGAAACATCTGCGCCACTTCTCGCTCTTTGATTTGCTCTCCGGAGACGTTACTTTGTGCCATCCCTTTCGACGGCATGTTCTCCTGTTACAAAGCCCAATTTTGTGCATTCTGAAAATTTTGGCCAAATTTTGGCCAATGTATGAGGAGAACATGAAGTGGAAAGAGGTACACTAAATTTCAGCTTCAAAGGCATCGCTTTAAAGTTGCTAATATGAGGCGCATTCCTTTCAAGAGGCGTTCGAAAATTCTGCGTCTCTTCGTTAAACAGTCACTGTCTCGAAACTTCTGCCCCACTTCTCGCTCACTGATTTGCTCTCCGGAGACGTTACTTTGTGCAATCCCTTTCGACGGCATGTTCTCCTGTTACAAAGCGCAATTTTGTGCGTTCTGAAAATTTTCGCCAGATTTTGGCCAATATATCATGAGAACATGAAGTGGAAAGAGGTATACTAAATTTCAGCTTCAAAGGCATCGCCTTAAAGTTGGAAATAGGAGGCGGAGGCCTTTCAAGAGGCGTTTTTTTCGAATATTCTGCGTCTCTTCGTTAAACAGTCACTGTTTCGAAACATCTGCGCCACTTCTCGCTCTTTGATTTGCTCTCCGGAGACGTTACTTTGTGCCATCTCTTTCGACGGCATGTTCTCCTGTTACAAAGCCCAATGTTGTTCATTCTGAAAATTTTCGCCAGATTTTGGCCAATGTATCATGAGAACATGAAGTGGAAAGAGGTATACTAAATTTCAGCTTCAAAGGCATCGCCTTAAAGTTGGAAATAGGAGGCGGAGGCCTTTGAAGAGGCGTTCGAATATTCTGCGTCTCTTCGTTAAACAGTCACTGTCTCGAAACATCTGCGCCACTTCTCGATCTTTGATTTGCTCTCCGGAGACGTTACTTGGTGCCATATCTTTCGACGGCATGTTCTCCTGTTACAAAGCCCAATTTTGTGCATTCTCGAAATTTTCGCCTAATTTTGGCCAATATATTAGGAGAACATGAAGTGGAAAAAGGTACACTAAATTTCAGCTTCAAACGCATCGCCTTAAAGTTGGAAATAAGAGGCGCAGGCCTTTCAAGAGGCGTTCGAAAATTCTGCGTCTCTTCGTTAAACAGTCACTGTCTCGAAACATCTGCGCCACTCCTCGCTCTTTGATTTGCTCTCCGGAGACGTTACTTTGTGCCATATCTTTCGACGGCATGTTCTCCTGTTACAAAGCCCAATTTTGTGCATTCTCGAAATTTTCGCCTAATTTTGGCCAATATATCAGGAGAACATGAAGTGGAAAAAGGTACACTAAATTTCAGCTTCAAACGCATCGCCTTAAAGTTGCCAATAAGAGGCGCAGGCCTTTCAAGAGGGGTTCGAAAATTCTGCGTCTCTTCGTTAAACAGTCACTGTCTCTAAACTTCTGCCCCACTTGTCGCTCACTGATTTGCTCTCCGGAGACGTTACTTTGTGCCATCCCTTTCGACGGCATGTTCTCCTGTTACAAAGCCCAATGTTGTGCATTTTGAAAATTTTCGCCAAATTTGGGCCAATGTATCAGGAGAACATGAAGTGGAAAAAGGTACACTAAATTTCAGCTTCAAACGCATCGCCTTAAAGTTGGAAATAAGGGGCGCAGGCCTTTCAAGAGGCGTTCGAAAATTCTGCGTCTCTTCGTTAAACAGTCACTGTCTCGAAACATCTGCGCCACTCCTCGCTCTTCGATTTGCTCTCCGGAGACGTTACTTTGTGCCATCTCTTTCAACGGCATGATCTCCTGTTACAAAGCGCAATTTTGTGCATTCTGAAAATATTCGCCAGATTTTGGCCAATATATCATGAGAACATGAAGTGGAAAGAGGTATACTAAATTTCAGCTTCAAATGCATCGCTTTAAAGATGCTAATAAGAGGCGCAGGCCATTCAAGAGGTGTTCGAAAATTCTGCGTCTCTTCGTTAAACAGTCACTGTCTCGAAACATCTGCGCCACTTCTCGCTCTTTGATTTGCTCTCCGGAGACGTTACTTTGTGCCATCCCTTTCGACGGCATGTTCTCCTGTTACAAAGCCCAATTTTGTGCATTCTGAAAATTTTGGCCAAATTTTGGCCAATGTATGAGGAGAACATGAAGTGGAAAGAGGTACACTAAATTTCAGCTTCAAAGGCATCGCTTTAAAGTTGCTAATATGAGGCGCATTCCTTTCAAGAGGCGTTCGAAAATTCTGCGTCTCTTCGTTAAACAGTCACTGTCTCGAAACTTCTGCCCCACTTCTCGCGCACTGATTTGCTCTCCGGAGACGTTACTTTGTGCCATCCCTTTCGACGGCATGTTCTCCTGTTACAAAGCGCAATTTTGTGCGTTCTGAAAATTTTCGCCGGATTTTGGCCAATGTATCAGGAGAACATGAAGTGGAAAAAGGTACTCTAAATTTCAGCTTCAAAGGCATCACCTTAAAGTTGCCAATAAGAGGCGCAGGCCTTTCAAGAGGGGTTCGAAAATTCTGCGTCTCTTCGTTATACAGTCACTGTCTCGAAACTGCTGCCCCACTTCTCGCTCACTGATTTGCTCTCCGGAGACGTTACTTTGTGCCATCTCTTTCAACGGCATGATCTCCTGTTACAAAGCACAATTTTGTGAGTTCTGAAAATTTTCGCCAGATTTTGGCCAATATATCATGAGAACATGAAGTGGAAAGAGGTATACTAAATTTCAGCTTCAAAGGCTTCGCTTTAAAGTTGCTAATATGAGGCGCATTCCTTTCAAGAGGCGTTCGAAAATTCTGCGTCTCTTCGTTAAACAGTCACTGTCTCGAAACATCTGCGCCACTCCTCGCTCTTTGATTTGCTCTCCGGAGACGTTACTTTGTGCCATATCCTTCGACGGCATATTCTCCTGTTACAAAGCCCAATTTTGTGCATTCTCGAAATTTTCGCCTAATTTTGGCCAATATATCAGGAGAACATGAAGTGGAAAAAGGTACACTAAATTTCAGCTTCAAACGCATCGCCTTAAAGTTGCCAATAAGAGGCGCAGGCCTTTCAAGAGGGGTTCGAAAATTCTGCGTCTCTTCGTTAAACAGTCACTGTCTCTAAACTTCTGCCCCACTTGTCGCTCACTGATTTGCTCTCCGGAGACGTTACTTTGTGCCATCCCTTTCGACGGCATGTTCTCCTGTTACAAAGCCCAATGTTGTGCATTTTGAAAATTTTCGCCAAATTTGGGCCAATGTATCAGGAGAACATGAAGTGGAAAAAGGTACACTAAATTTCAGCTTCAAACGCATCGCCTTAAAGTTGGAAATAAGAGGCGCAGGCCTTTCAAGAGGCGTTCGAAAATTCTGCGTCTCTTCGTTAAACAGTCACTGTCTCGAAACATCTGCGCCACTTCTCGCGCACTGATTTGCTCTCCGGAGACGTTACTTTGTGCCATCCCTTTCGACGGCATGTTCTCCTGTTACAAAGCCCAATTTTGTGCATTCTGAAAATTTTCGCCAAATTTTGGCCAATGTATCAGGAGAACATGAAGTGGAAAGAGGTATACTAAATTTCAGCTTCAAATGCATCAGCTTAAAGTTGCCAATAAGAGGCGCAGGCCTTTCAAGAGGGGTTCGAAAATTCTGCGTCTCTTCGTTATAGAGTCACTGTCTCGAAACACATGCGCCACTTTTCGCTCATTGATTTGCTCTCCGGATACGTTACTTTGTGCCATTTCTTTCAACGGCATGATCTCCTGTTAAAAAGCGCAATTTTGTGCATTCTGAAAATATCCGCAGGTTTTGGCCAATATATCAGGAGAACATGAAGTGGAATGCGGTATACTAAATTTCAGCTTCAAAGGCATCGCCGTAAAGTTGCTAATAAGAGGCGCAGGCCTTTCAAGATGCGTTCGAAAATTCTGCGTCTCTTCGTTAAACAGCCACTGTCTCGAAACATCTGCGCCACTTCTCGCTCTTTGATTTGCTCTCCGGAGACGTTACTTTGTGCCATCCCTTTCGACGGCATGTTCTCCTGTTACAAAGCCCAATTTTGTGCATTCTGAAAATTTTCGCCAAATTTTGGCCAATGTATCAGGAGAACATGAAGTGGAAAGAGGTATACTAAATTTCAGCTTCAAATGCATCACCTTAAAGTTGCCAATAAGAGGCGCAGGCCTTTCAAGAGGGGTTCGAAAATTCTGCGTCTCTTCGTTATACAGTCACTGTCTCGAAACACATGCGCCACTTCTCGCGCACTGATTTGCTCACCGGAGACGTTACTTTGTGCCATCCCTTTCGACGGCAAGTTCTCCTGTTACAAAGCCCAATTTTGTGCATTCTGAAAATTTTGGCCAAATTTTGGCCAATGTATGAGGAGAACATGAAGTGGAAAGAGGTACACTAAATTTCAGCTTCAAAGGCATCGCTTTAAAGTTGCTAATATGAGGCGCATTCCTTTCAAGAGGCGTTCGAAAATTCTGCGTCTCTTCGTTAAACAGTCACTGTCTCGAAACTTCTGCCCCACTTCTCGCGCACTGATTTGCTCTCCGGAGACGTTACTTTGTGCCATCCCTTTCGACGGCATGTTCTCCTGTTACAAAGCCCAATTTTGTGCGTTCTGAAAATTTTCGCCAGATTTTGGCCAATATATCATGAGAACATGAAGTGGAAAGAGGTATACTAAACTTCAGCTTCAAAGGCATCGCTTTAAAGTTGCTAATATGAGGCGCATTGCTTTCAAGAGGCGTTCGAAAATTCTGCGTCTCTTCGTTAAACAGTCACTGTCACGAAACATCTGCGCCACTCCTCGCTCATTGATTTGCTCTCCGGAGACGTTACTTTGTGCCATCCCTTTCGACGGCATGTTCTCCTGTTACAAAGCGCAATTTTGTGCATTCTGAAAATATTCGCAGGTTTTGGCCAATATATCAGGAGAACATGAAGTGGAATGAAGTATACTAAATTTCAGCTACAACGGCATCGCCGTAAAGTTGCTAATAAGAGGCGCAGGCCTTTCAAGATGCGTTCGAAAATTCTGCGTCTCTTCGTTAAACAGCCACTGTCTCGAAACATCTGCGCCACTTCTCGCTCTTTGATTTGCTCTCCGGAGACGTTACTTTGTGCCATCCCTTTCGACGGCATGTTCTCCTGTTACAAAGCGCAATTTTGTGCGTTCTGAAAATTTTCGCCAGATTATGGCCAATATATCATGAGAACATGAAGTGGAAAGAGGTATACTAAACTTCAGCTTCAAAGGCATCGCTTTAAAGTTGCTAATATGAGGCGCATTGTTTTCAAGAGGCGTTCGAAAATTCTGCGTCTCTTCGTTAAACAGTCACTGTCTCGAAACATCTGCGCCACTCCTCGCTCTTCGATTTGCTCTCCGGAGACGTTACTTTGTGCCATCTCTTTCAACGGCATGATCTCCTGTTACAAAGCGCAATTTTGTGCATTCTGAAAATATTCGCCAGATTTTGGCCAATATATCATGAGAACATGAAGTGGAAAGAGGTATACTAAATTTCAGCTTCAAATGCATCGCTTTAAAGATGCTAATAAGAGGCGCAGGCCATTCAAGAGGTGTTCGAAAATTCTGCGTCTCTTCGTTTAAACAGTCACTGTCTCGAAACATCTGCGCCACTTCTCGCTCTTTGATTTGCTCTCCGGAGACGTTACTTTGTGCCATCCCTTTCGACGGCATGTTCTCCTGTTACAAAGCCCAATTTTGTGCATTCTGAAAATTTTGGCCAAATTTTGGCCAATGTATGAGGAGAACATGAAGTGGAAAGAGGTACACTAAATTTCAGCTTCAAAGGCATCGCTTTAAAGTTGCTAATATGAGGCGCATTCCTTTCAAGAGGCGTTCGAAAATTCTGCGTCTCTTCGTTAAACAGTCACTGTCTCGAAACTTCTGCCCCACTTCTCGCGCACTGATTTGCTCTCCGGAGACGTTACTTTGTGCCATCCCTTTCGACGGCATGTTCTCCTGTTACAAAGCGCAATTTTGTGCGTTCTGAAAATTTTCGCCGGATTTTGGCCAATGTATCAGGAGAACATGAAGTGGAAAAAGGTACTCTAAATTTCAGCTTCAAAGGCATCACCTTAAAGTTGCCAATAAGAGGCGCAGGCCTTTCAAGAGGGGTTCGAAAATTCTGCGTCTCTTCGTTATACAGTCACTGTCTCGAAACTTCTGCCCCACTTCTCGCTCACTGATTTGCTCTCCGGAGACGTTACTTTGTGCCATCTCTTTCAACGGCATGATCTCCTGTTACAAAGCACAATTTTGTGCGTTCTGAAAATTTTCGCCAGATTTTGGCCAATATATCATGAGAACATGAAGTGGAAAGAGGTATACTAAATTTCAGCTTCAAAGGCTTCGCTTTAAAGTTGCTAATATGAGGCGCATTCCTTTCAAGAGGCGTTCGAAAATTCTGCGTCTCTTCGTTAAACAGTCACTGTCTCGAAACATCTGCGCCACTCCTCGCTCTTTGATTTGCTCTCCGGAGACGTTACTTTGTGCCCTCTCTTTCAACGGCATGATCTCCTGTTAAAAAGCGCAATTTTGTGCGTTCTGAAAATTTTCGCCAGATTTTGGCCAATATATCATGAGAACATGAAGTGGAAAGAGGTATACTAAATTTCAGCTTCAAAGGCATCGCTTTAAAGTTGCTAATATGAGGCGCATTGCTTTCAAGAGGCGTTCGAAAATTCTGCGTCTCTTCGTTAAACAGTCACTGTCTCGAAACTTCTGCCCCACTTCTCGCGCACTGATTTGCTCTCTGGAGACGTTACTTTGTGCCATCCCTTTCGACGGCATGTTCTCCTGTTACAAAGCGCAATTTTGTGCGTTCTGAAAATTTTCTCCAGATTTTGGCCAATGTATCAGGAGAGCATGAAGTGGAAAAAGGTACACTAAATTTCAGCTTCAAACGCATCGCCTTAAAGTTGGAAATAAGAGGCGGAGGCCTTTCAAGAGGCGTTCGAAAATTCTGCGTCTCTTCGTTAAACAGTCACTGTCTCGAAACATCTGCGCCACTCCTCGCTCTTCGATTTGCTCTCCGGAGACGTTACTTTGTGCCATCTCTTTCAACGGCATGATCTCCTGTTACAAAGCGCAATTTTGTGCATTCTGAAAATATTCGCCAGATTTTGGCCAATATATCATGAGAACATGAAGTGGAAAGAGGTATACTAAATTTCAGCTTCAAATGCATCGCCTTAAAGTTGGAAATAAGAGGCGGAGGCCTTTCAAGAGACGTTCGAAAATTCTGCGTCTCTTCTTAAACAGTCACTGTCTCGAAACATCTGCGCCACTCCTCGCTCTTCGATTTGATCTCCGGAGACGTTACTTTGTGCCATCCCTTTCGACGGCATGTTCTCCTGTTACAAAGCGCAATTTTGTGCGTTCTGAAAATTTTCGCCAGATTTTGGCCAATATATCATGAGAACATGAAGTGGAAAGAGGTATACTAAATTTCAGCTACAAAGGCATCGCTTTAAAGTTGCTAATATGAGGCGCATTGCTTCCAAGAGGCGTTCGAAAATTCTGCGTCTCTTCGTTAAACAGTCACTGTCTCGAAACTTCTGCCCCACTTCTCGCGCACTGATTTGCTCTCCGGAGACGTTACTTTGTGCCATCCCTTTCGACGGCATGTTCTCCTGTTACAAAGCGCAATTTTGTGCGTTCTGAAAATTTTCGCCAGATTTTGGCCAATGTATCAGGAGAACATGAAGTGGAAAAAGGTACACTAAATTTCAGCTTCAAACGCATCGCCTTAACGTTGGAAATAAGAGGCGGAGGCCTTTCAAGAGGCGTTCGAAAATTCTGCGTCTCTTCGTTATACAGTCACTGTCTCGAAACACATGCGCCACTTCTCGCTCATTGATTTGCTCTCCGGAGACGTTACGTTGCGCCCTCTCTTTCAACGGCATGATCTCCTGTTACAAAGCGCAATTTTGTGCATTCTGAAAATATTCGCCAGATTTTGGCCAATATATCATGAGAACATGAAGTGGAAAGAGGTATACTAAATTTCAGCTTCAAATGCATCGCCTTAAAGTTGGAAATAAGAGGCGGAGGCCTTTCAAGAGGCGTTCGAAAATTCTGCGTCTCTTCTTAAACAGTCACTGTCTCGAAACATCTGCGCCACTCCTCGCTCTTCGATTTGATCTCCGGAGACGTTACTTTGTGCCATCCCTTTCGACGGCATGTTCTCCTGTTACAAAGCGCAATTTTGTGCGTTCTGAAAATTTTCGCCAGATTTTGGCCAATATATCATGAGAACATGAAGTGGAAAGAGGTATACTAAATTTCAGCTTCAAAGGCATCGCTTTAAAGTTGCTAATATGAGGCGCATTGCTTCCAAGAGGCGTTCGAAAATTCTGCGTCTCTTCGTTAAACAGTCACTGTCTCGAAACTTCTGCCCCACTTCTCGCGCACTGATTTGCTCTCCGGAGACGTTACTTTGTGCCATCCCTTTCGACGGCATGTTCTCCTGTTACAAAGCGCAATTTTGTGCGTTCTGAAAATTTTCGCCAGATTTTGGCCAATGTATCAGGAGAACATGAAGTGGAAAAAGGTACACTAAATTTCAGCTTCAAACGCATCGCCTTAAAGTTGCTAATATGAGGAGCATTCCTTTCAAGAGGCGTTCGAAAATTCTGCGTCTCTTCGTTATACAGTCACTGTCTCGAAACACATGCGCCACTTCTCGCTCACTGATGTGCTCTCCGGAGACGTTACTTTGTGCCATCCCTTTCGACGGCATGTTCTCCAGTTACAAAGCGCAATTTTGTGCGTTCTGAAAATTTTCGCCAGATTTTGGCCAATATATCATGAGAACATGAAGTGGAAAGAGGTATACTAAATTTCAGCTTCAAAGGCATCGCTTTAAAGTTGCTAATATGAGGCGCATTGCTTCCAAGAGGCGTTCGAAAATTCTGCGTCTCTTCGTTAAACAGTCACAGTCTCGAAACATCTGCGCCACTCCTCGCTCTTCGATTTGCTCTCCGGAGACGTTACTTTGTGCCATCCCTTTCGTCGGCATGTTATCCTGTTACAAAGCGCAATTTTGTGCGTTCTGAAAATTTTCGCCAGATTTTGGCCAATGTATCAGGAGAACATGAAGTGGAAAAAGGTACACTAAATTTCAGCTTCAAACGCATCGCCTTAACGTTGGAAATAAGAGGCGGAGGCCTTTCAAGAGGCGTTCGAAAATTCTGCGTCTCTTCGCTAAACAGTCACTGTCTCGAAACATCTGCGCCACTCCTCGCTCTTCGATTTGCTCTCCGGAGACGTTACTTTGTGCCATCTCTTTCAACGGCATGATCTCCTGTTACAAAGCGCAATTTTGTGCGTTCTGAAAATTTTCGCCAGATTTTGGCCAATATATCATGAGAACATGAAGTGGAAAGAGGTATACTAAATTTCAGCTTCAAATGCATCGCCTTAAAGTTGGAAATAAGAGGCGGAGGCCTTTCAAGAGGCGTTCGAAAATTCTGCGTCTCTTCGTTAAACAGTCACTGTCTCGAAACATCTGCGCCACTCCTCGCTCTTCGATTTGCTCTCCGGAGACGTTACTTTGTGCCATCCCTTTCGTCGGCATGTTATCCTGTTACAAAGCGCAATTTTGTGCGTTCTGAAAATTTTCGCCAGATTTTGGCCAATGTATCAGGAGAACATGAAGTGGAAAAAGGTACACTAAATTTCAGCTTCAAACGCATCGCCTTAACGTTGGAAATAAGAGGCGGAGGCCTTTCAAGAGGCGTTCGAAAATTCTGCGTCTCTTCGTTAAACAGTCACTGTCTCGAAACATCTGCGCCACTCCTCGCTCTTCGATTTGCTCTCCGGAGACGTTACTTTGTGCCATCTCTTTCAACGGCATGATCTCCTGTTACAAAGCGCAATTTTGTGCATTCTGAAAATATTCGCCAGATTTTGGCCAAAATATCATGAGAACATGAAGTGGAAAGAGGTATACTAAATTTCAGCTTCAAATGCATCGCCTTAAAGTTGGAAATAAGAGGCGGAGGCCTTTCAAGAGGCGTTCGAAAATTCTGCGTCTCTTCGTTAAACAGTCACTGTCTCGAAACATCTGCGCCACTCCTCGCTCTTCGATTTGCTCTCCGGAGACGTTACTTTGTGCCATCTCTTTCAACGGCTTGATCTCCTGTTACAAAGCGCAATTTTGTGCATTCTGAAAATATTCGCCAGATTTTGGCCAATATATCATGAGAACATGAAGTGGAAAGAGGTATACTAAATTTCAGCTTCAAATGCATCGCCTTAAAGTTGCCAATAAGAGGCGCAGGCCATTCAAGAGGTGTTCGAAAATTCTGCGTCTCTTCGTTGAACAGTCACTGTCTCGAAACTTCTGCCCCACTTCTCGCGCACTGATTTGCTCTCCGGAGACGTTACTTTGTGCCATCCCTTTCGACGGCATGTTCTCCTGTTACAAAGCGCAATTTTGTGCGTTCTGAAAATTTTCTCCAGATTTTGGCCAATGTATCAGGAGAACATGAAGTGGAAAAAGGTACACTAAATTTCAGCTTCAAACGCATCGCCTTAAAGTTGGAAATAAGAGGCGGAGGCCTTTCAAGAGGCGATCGAAAATTCTGCGTCTCTTCGTTAAGCAGTCACTGTCTCGAAACATCTGCGCCACTCCTCGCTCTTCGATTTGATCTCCGGAGACGTTACTTTGTGCCATCCCTTTCGACGGCATGTTCTCCTGTTACAAAGCGCAATTTTGTGCGTTCTGAAAATTTTCGCCAGATTTTGGCCAATATATCATGAGAACATGAAGTGGAAAGAGGTATACTAAATTTCAGCTTCAAAGGCATCGCTTTAAAGTTGCTAATATGAGGCGCATTGCTTCCAAGAGGCGTTCGAAAATTCTGCGTCTCTTCGTTAAACAGTCACTGTCTCGAAACTTCTGCCCCACTTCTCGCGCACTGATTTGCTCTCCGGAGACGTTACTTTGTGCCATCCCTTTCGACGGCATGTTCTCCTGTTACAAAGCGCAATTTTGTGCGTTCTGAAAATTTTCGCCAGATTTTGGCCAATGTATCAGGAGAACATGAAGTGGAAAAAGGTACACTAAATTTCAGCTTCAAACGCATCGCCTTAAAGTTGGAAATAAGAGGCGGAGGCCTTTCAAGAGGCGTTCGAAAATTCTGCGTCTCTTCGTTAAACAGTCACTGTCTCGAAACATCTGCGCCACTCCTCGCTCTTCGATTTGCTCTCCGGAGACGTTACTTTGTGCCATCTCTTTCAACGGCTTGATCTCCTGTTACAAAGCGCAATTTTGTGCATTCTGAAAATATTCGCCAGATTTTGGCCAATATATCATGAGAACATGAAGTGGAAAGAGGTATACTAAATTTCAGCTTCAAACGCATCGCCTTAAAGTTGGAAATAAGAGGCGGAGGCCTTTCAAGAGGCGTTCGAAAATTCTGCGTCTCTTCGTTAAACAGTCACTGTCTCGAAACATCTGCGCCACTCCTCGCTCTTCGATTTGATCTCCGGAGACGTTACTTTGTGCCATCCCTTTCGACGGCATGTTCTCCTGTTACAAAGCGCAATTTTGTGCGTTCTGAAAATTTTCGCCAGATTTTGGCCAATATATCATGAGAACATGAAGTCGAAAGAGGTATACTAAATTTCAGCTTCAAAGGCATCGCTTTAAAGTTGCTAATATGAGGCGCATTGCTTCCAAGAGGCGTTCGAAAATTCTGCGTCTCTTCGTTAAACAGTCACTGTCTCGAAACTTCTGCCCCACTTCTCGCGCACTGATTTGCTCTCCGGAGACGTTACTTTGTGCCATCCCTTTCGACGGCATGTTCTCCTGTTACAAAGCGCAATTTTGTGCGTTCTGAAAATTTTCGCCAGATTTTGGCCAATGTATCAGGAGAACATGAAGTGGAAAAAGGTACACTAAATTTCAGCTTCAAACGCATCGCCTTAAAGTTGGAAATAAGAGGCGGAGGCCTTTCAAGAGGCGTTCGAAAATTCTGCGTCTCTTCGTTAAACAGTCACTGTCTCGAAACATCTGCGCCACTCCTCGCTCTTCGATTTGCTCTCCGGAGACGTTACTTTGTGCCATCTCTTTCAACGGCATGATCTCCTGTTACAAAGCGCAATTTTGTGCATTCTGAAAATATTCGCCAGATTTTGGCCAAAATATCATGAGAACATGAAGTGGAAAGAGGTATACTAAATTTCAGCTTCAAATGCATC
Source organism: Andrena cerasifolii (assembly GCF_050908995.1). NCBI lineage: Eukaryota > Metazoa > Arthropoda > Insecta > Hymenoptera > Andrenidae > Andrena > Andrena cerasifolii. Next base: position 41,077 of record NW_027485057.1, on the reverse strand, counting down.
GCCTTAAAGTTGGAAATAAGAGGCGGAGGCCTTTCAAGAGGCGTTCGAAAATTCTGCGTCTCTTCGTTAAACAGTCACTGTCTCGAAACATCTGCGCCACTCCTCGCTCTTCGATTTGCTCTCCGGAGACGTTACTTTGTGCCATCTCTTTCAACGGCTTGATCTCCTGTTACAAAGCGCAATTTTGTGCATTCTGAAAATATTCGCCAGATTTTGGCCAATATATCATGAGAACATGAAGTGGAAAGAGGTATACTAAATTTCAGCTTCAAATGCATCGCCTTAAAGTTGCCAATAAGAGGCGCAGGCCATTCAAGAGGTGTTCGAAAATTCTGCGTCTCTTCGTTGAACAGTCACTGTCTCGAAACTTCTGCCCCACTTCTCGCGCACTGATTTGCTCTCCGGAGACGTTACTTTGTGCTGTTACGTGCCGCGGCCTTTTTAGTGTTCGAGCGGCACGATTTTTAGACGCAATATCGATTAGGGGTATCCCACAGTCATTAGACTATCAAGTATTGCTGGATTGAGTTTATGATTTAGAAAAAGCAAGGAGGCTCGCCGCAGTCGTAACAGTCGATTCTTTTAGTTGATAATTATTTAGGTACCTTCTCAGAAGGAGAAGGGGTAGATTTTGGGATCGTCGTTGCTCCAGTCCCATACGGGTCTTTTCAATGGAATCAGATAGGTAATTCACTAGTAGAGGTTGAGTATAAATAAAATTTTAATGTTGAATAACGGATGAAATCATAAGAACATAACATAAATTATGGATATGATCGATCAACAATTGTATAAAGTTCAGGTACTAATATAATTGATTATAATTTCTGACTAGGGAAATCCCACAGTCGTTTGACTGTCAGAAATTATTAGTTAGATGCATTAAATTTTAACAGTGCCAAATAAGTGGTAAAGAAAAAGATAAGAAAGGGAACTCACCAGACAGTCGCAATAATATAAATGTTAATCTGCTTTTAAATTTGCTTTTTGAGTTTTGGAAAACTTTCTGGATCGCTGATAAACCTGAATCAGAAAGAAGGATTAGACGCAAAAACACACACACACACTTGATTTGAATTATAAATTGAAACGGAAATAATGTAAATTAAATTATTAACTGAGTAAGTTAAGCGAATAATTAGTTTTGAAAAGTTTAGGATTTGAATTGTTTCGCAAAGTTGAGTCTTTCACGCGGTTACACAGTAGACCGGAGAACTCTAGCTCTATAAGACTTCGCGGACCCAATGACACGCACCTCACGATTTATCGTCACAGAGTGCCGCAGCTTCACGCTCTCGGCAGCGGCCAGGGTGGGTCCGCGTCGAAAAAGCTTACGCTGCATCTTATCGCTTGACCATGCATGGGCCCCTCCACTTAGCGAGGCGGGGTGTATGTGTGTTTGCTCACATCCATCCGTCATACTCTCTTGATTCAAATATACGATCGAGAAAATTATATTAACTGTATTTGCGGAGCATATGTACGCACTATAAACCATGACATCAACACGGTACAATTTCACATAGCTGAAGGCCTTTTCCTCATCATACATAAATTTATATACACAATTTCTGACTAGGGGAATCCCACAGTCGGTTGACTATCAGAAATTGTGATAGGGGTCTAAAAGAACAATTCCTAACTAATTAACGATCCACGAAACGTGCGACAAAACCGTGGGAAGGCGTCGTTCCCTGCATCGGTGACCGGATGTAAAGTATACGATTCCGTCAATCTTCCAAGAAGGAACCCAGTGTGCGCATTCCTGATGTAGCCGTTACTGATTATGTTACAATGTTTAGCGCGACGGTCAGGGGTGCGCTCAACGAGGGCTTTCCCACAATGCTGCAAGGCATTGTTGAACCACACTCCTGCCGCTTACACAGAGCGAATTCGGTACAGCAAGAGAGCCACTGGGTCTTTCGGAGCGCGACTTTCTGGTGAGAACGCCGCTGCGTCAGCACCGCCTTATCCTTATCACGGGACGGCAATATGTCGAGGCGACGATGCTTCGAAGAAGGGGTTCTGATTTTACTAATTTATTATTAACTAACTAGGCGGGAGTATGATCAACGAGGGATTTCCCATAACGCTAGGCGTTGTTGATGCATACCCCGTCTTAAAAAGAGAAATTTTTCGTTCCGAACGTAACATCCCTCCCTCCTTGGAATCATCGTCGTCCCCGACGATGTATACTGAAGGTATAAGTACAGTAGCGCTTATGGACGTATGTGCTCAGGTTGCATTGGACTAGGGAAATCCCATAATGTTTGCACATTGTCGCAATGCAATCCTGTTACAATTTAGATGGGTCTAAATAGGGGCTCGTACATCAGGTCGTAGGTAACATGTAGAAAATGGTTGCGTTTGTACTTTGTGGATCGCGTAATCTGGGTACCTCCGATGTATAAATGTATTGGCTCGGTCCTGTGAGCCCTTGTCACTACCTCGTAGGCGCAAGTTAGTACCGGTTTGCCGATGTTTTGGCACCTCTCTACGTCGACTATGGCTATTTCAGGGCACTGCCGCAGCATACCGCATATGTCCTCGTCGGAGATGCCTTGATTCTCCCTACAGTGTACCTCCACCAAGCCCTTGAGGAACTGCAGGAACCACCCTCCGACGCTGGGATGCATGTTGTTGGCACTCAGGATCCGGAGTTTCTGCATTTGTCGCAGCGGTTCCAGGGTGAATTCTCCCTTGATATTTGTGCAACCACTGATGTTTAAGGACGTTACATCCTGCATATGCAGTGCAATTTCCGAAACGAGGCCGGAGGCTACCCATCCGCAAAACGTGAGGCTTAGGCTGGTCACATTTTTGTACCTGCAGGGGAAAGAAACTGCCATCTCCACTGGCCCCAGCTCCAGTTCAACAAACTCTCCCCTCTCGGCTGCTTCATTGTCCTCCTCCATTTCTATTTCAAGAACAGACTCTTTAAAGGAGCAAAAATGAAACTTGATTATTGTTAAAGTGGCGTGGAGGTTAATATTGTCAATTAACACTTGTAGAATGGTGTGATCTATTAGGCCATCGCATTTGCTTATGTCTAGATACTCCAGGCTCGTTAATTCCTGAAGCATTTTCGATAAGTTTTCAGGTTTTAATATTATACAGTCGTGGAGAGTAAGCTGTTGGAGATCTTTGGTTATGGCTAACAAGGATCTACCGGTAATATCTGTCCCCAGTGCGCAGAACGATCTCAAGTGTCTGGCAGATTCCAGCACATTGAACAGCCCTGGGTCCACTGGTCCGTCGCATTTCCCTAGTTTAAGGCAGGTCAGTCGTGGTGCTGGAGGTTCCATTTCCCTCAATGCCGACGGTCTTATAGTTACCGCGGTTAAGTCCAAAGACTCCAAACCAGGACAGTTTTTAATCGCAATAGCCATTACCTGTGGTTTCAAATTTTTAGCCAAGCTTTCTTCACTTATACCTATACTCTTCAGACAAGCGCCCACCCTCATCATCAACCAGTGGAAGGAATTAGTTGTTATCAATTTCCCTTCCCACGCGTTCGGCCAACACCAGTTGTTGAGGTCAATATGACGCATATGGTGATAGGAGGCAAGGCTACCTTGGCGCCATCGTCGGGAAACCATTTCCAAGCGACCCCGATCTGCGAATGGCAAATAGCTGGCAATTTTTGCAATACATTCCGTTGGTAGGGGAATTTTGTCGCTTAAGTCAATTCCCGGAAATGGAGTCACATCGGGTCGTGGGGGAATTAACTTTGAGCTGTGCCATGAATCGGCCATCAGCACCCTCAATTTCCTTTTGTGGCATATTATTCCGACGTCCGCCGCAGCCAAGGCCTTCCTTGTTCCGTCCAGAGTTGCGAACGTTAGGAATGCGCAGTTTCCCGTTGTTTTCCTCATTACCACCGCATGCTCGACACCATAAGGGCGAAATACCTCGAGCAGCTTCTCCTTTTTTGTATATGGAGACAAACGGCTGACAAACAATCGCCGTTCCGTGGAGTTTTGTTGCCACTGACTGGACGATGCCATTTCGCTATACACTACAGACAGTTAAACACAAGCAAGATTAAATGATGAAATAATAAAATCATTATCAAAGGAGCAGAAGAACAATAGAAGAGTTATAACTAACAACAATTTCTGACTAGGGGATTCCCATAGTCCTTAGACTGTCAGGGTTAGTTGTTATACATATTGCTAGCAATTTATCATTGCCCTCTGAATAGGCAATGGTGGTCTGTTTTGCGAAGTATTTGATTCTTGTAATGGTATTGGTGCTGGTTGGCTGGTTGAAGCTTCCTCTGGTTCGTGGTTCGAGTCACGTTTCCTTAGGAATCGTATCCTGCATAAGGTCTTCAGGGGGTTCCAAAAATGGTAAATCATCAATCCTATTACGATTACGGCCTGTACCGCTATTGATCCGTACGTCAATGACAAATGTGATTTCCTTGCTCGATGATGTTCTCCAATTTCCTCTATTTGGGCTTCAATTTCATACAACGAATCAGATGTGCGTTCTAATTTATTAATGTCATTTGAAAATAGATTCTCTGTGGTGTGTTTCTCTTTGGAGTACTGATAGATTTCAGGTGATATCAAGCTAATGTTCAGTAATAGATTGGGAATGTAGTAATAGGAATCCTTGCTTAAGTACGCTTTTGATCCTAGCAAGGTATGATATCGTGTTTTTGCAAAACATTCCGGATGTATTTCCAAGATTCCTGTTCCAACTATGGTGGTGTGAGTATTCTTCTGTCGACCGCATAGGATTTGCATCGGGGTTCCGGTTGTTCAAATGAATATAACCATCCGCCAAGCGTAGTTAATTTTCGCCAGGAAGGTATATGATAGGGCATGATTCTAATATTATACAAGCGTAAGAATTTCGGATCTGGTTGAAGTAATAGAGAAGTTTCGCATGTTCTGTGAGCTATGTCTTGCAATGGGACGTCCTGTGGGCAAATGTAGTAATGCCATGCCCAGGTGCAGGAATCTATGAATGCATTATCTGATCCGAAGAATTTGGAGTGGTCAGTGCTTATACCTAAATATGGAAATTCCGGTAAGATGAAAGCCGAAATTGCAGTTCTATTACTACTTCCTACATCGCCAGAACTATTAATGTACTGAGGAATTGGTAATACGTGTAGTTTGTACAGGTCGTATTCAATCCGATTTACTAATGGTATCTGTACTGTTACGACTATTTTTCCTGTTATATACTTTAGGTTGACACGAGATATCTTGACGAGATCCTCGATTCGTTGATGGTCCCTCGGTATTGGAAGTTCATAATCGACCATTGAGTTATGTATTTCATTTATTATTGTTTTGAAACTAGATCCGCTCAGTAATGATGGGTGTAATTTTCCGTTGCGTGCAGTGCTCAAAGCCGTGATAAAACGTTGCGTGGTAGTAATGTAATGATTTAGAGAGGTTTCAACAGATGCTGAATATTGACTCATTGCTACGCTGTAGTTCAAGGCCAACTGTTTATCCACTTGCAGTACTAAATCCAAAATCTTTTGTCTATTAGCTTTTACTTCTGCTGCAACTCGGTTGAAGGTTTTATGAACATTATGGAGGTCACTTATGATTATATGTGTTTGATTTTTGACAAGTTGGGTGATTTTTCTCTGATCAGCATATATCTTATCTATTTCCTTGTTAATGTATTCAGAATCGTCACTGTCTAAAGTTCCAAATAGGGCGTGGCTAATTGAACCTATGAATCCGAAAGGTGCATTCCTGCGTGTAATAGCTTTAGGCAAATTATGTGATTCATATTCTGGCCTCTTAATTTCCATGCTCAATTCCATTAGTTCCTTCTGTAGTTCCGATGCTTCTCGCACTCTATCTGTTAAGTACTTTGTTCGTAAATAAGAATCACATGGTATCGTGGTTGGAAATTCAGTGCAGTGGCGACGAGTTTGTTCAATGTTCCCGGCTTCATATGGGAATTCTGCTACTACTTTATCTATATCTATAACTATTATGAATCGCCAATCAGCCCTTTGAAATCTAATCGCGTTGATTTTTTCGAAGTATAAACCCGGGTTCAAATCCGTACGTGTCAGTCTGTATAGTTCCTGGGTCCGCGCGGTATGTTGCAGAGCAAGTAAGATTATCAGTCGGGTCAGTGTCATCCTTCTTCCTGAATCAGTCAAATCAATCAGGACTCCAATTTAATTGTAATTTATCGACATGTTTGGTGAGCATTTTACCAGCTTCATCTCTTAACAAAACATTGTTTCCTTCTAGTATCCCAATAATTTTATATGGTCCGTGATAGCGCTTGGCGAATTTTCCCCTTTTTGGTTCTACTAAAACACGTACCATATCCCCTATTTTGCCTCTGAAGGGTCGGGCGTTCCTATCATAGTACACTTTTGATCTTTCCTTTGCCTGAACTAAATTTTGTCCTGCTATTACTTGCATCTCCGAAAGTCGCGTTATTAGATCATGTAAATATGAATTGTATGTGACCAAATTCTCGTCGTTCGGGAAGGAACTTGGGCAACGCGCAAGTTTGCCAAAAACTAATTCATACGGAGTAAAATTGGTAGCTTCGTGAACAGATGTGTTATAAGAAAACATAGCGAAGGGTACTAACCTATCCCAATCATCAAAATCATTCATATAATGGCTAATATATTCGGTTAACACTATGTGACTTCTTTCTAATGCGCCATTAGTTTGGGGTCTGTAACCAGATGTAGTGACATGTTGAATTTTGAAGATTTTTGCTAAGTTCCGAATTATCTTATTAATGAAACTAGTCCCTTTGTCCGTTAGTATTGCGCGTGGCGTTCCATACTGCAATATAAGGTTAGTAACCAGTGCGTGAGCTATAGTTTCTGCTTTTATGTCCGGAACAGGGACAGCTATGCAATATTTTGTCAAATTATCTTGCATAGTTAGTATATGTTTGTTCCCGCTGGGAGTAGTGGGTAAAGGACCTACAGTGTCCAATGATACTTTAGAAAATGGCTCCAAAGGAGTGTCAGTGATTAACATTGGTTCACGAGTTTTAGTTCTTACTAATTTTTGATTCTGGCAACTATTGCAAGTACGGATATAATTTTGAATATCGTTGCGCATACCTGGCCAATAAAATCGTTCTCGAATTCTGCAATATGTCTTTGTTAAACCCTTATGTCCTCCTACCAAACTTTCATGTAACTCTGAAATGATTTTCAGACGAAGTTCTTCCGGAGGTACCTGAGTGTTTCCGTAACAAAGGGCTATTTCGATACTGCTGTCCTCAAATGTATTCCTTAATATTTCTATTAACGTACCTTGAGGTAATTCGTCTGTAAAGTCGCCATTCTGTGAGATTCTTAGACCCTTTATATCTAAATCTGAAAGAATTTTCCTTAGGTTCTGTAGCCCAAGTTCCAAATCCCGAGTAGAAATTTTATCAAAATGTTTCCTTTTTACGACTACGCTAAATATTCTATTTTTACCGCGCTTTGTTATTAGTATTTGTCCCACTCTGGGCTTTGCCTCTTTTAAGTCGTTCGCATTGATGATGCCTAGGTCGGAGAGCAATATACTCACTGGTGTAACAAGTTCACAATCGGACGAAATGAAATGTACATAGTTTGATCTGTAATACGTTAGATTTTGTCTCGTAGAAGTTACGATGTCTTTACTTTTGTATTGCTTGCTGCGAGATTCGAATTCTAGATCCGGAGGTATGTAATCAGCGTCCGGGATGTATATGGATGATGAGTTTGAGATTTGTGGGAAAAGCTGTCTAGGAGTAGATTTTTGAACGATAGGTTGCCTACCTCCCTCCTTGGGAGTTCGATCAACCGTTGAATTTGGAAATGGTGTCGAAAGTGCTATAGGGTTTCGATCTACGGTCGGGGTAGGTAAGATTGAACTGTATCTAGGCCTGTTAACGATTGTGCTATCAGGCACTCTTGTTGCAGTTATTTCTAGTTCTGATTCTTCCGGAATATTTTTCAGCTGAGGTGCTTTACTGGCTGTTTCCTCACGCCTTGGATTTGGAATTTGACTACCTTTTTCAGAATCTCTAGCTTGTTGTAATAATTTTCCTATACGTCTATTTAACTCTTCGTCCCCAGTATCATCATCGTATGGATCCAAATCTTGTAATATTTCCTGTCTATATTCATCTAAAGTGTCTCCTTCAGAAAGGGCATCTAATAAAACTATTTCCTCTTCAAGTTCCTGTAATTGAGCGCTTTTATCTAATAATGATTTTTCAAATCTATTAAAAGACTCTTGTAGTTCTTCTAAATCTATAAATGTGGACTTCTGTTTGTTCTGATTATCTGTATCACTATCGCGAACTTCGGGTAAATTAATGGCAATAGTTTTCTCTACTTCGGACTCGCTCCCTTTTTCCCGCAATTCCGTACCGGCCACTGCACCTTGTGAATCTGGAATTTTAGGATTCTCCACCATCTGTTTAGGATGAAATCCCAGATTCGGCAGTGTACTCCTACGTTGACGGAATATGGGCGGATCTGACTGTTCGTCATCGGAATCGACGTCCTCTACTAGAGAAAGTTCTTTTGATCTACCTAATTCTTGTGTTTTTGATGGTCCCGGAGCTTCAGTAGCTTGAAACTTTGCTCGCGTTCTAGTTGCTATTGCACTGGTGTCTAAAGGTACAGGTATCCTCGGTTTAGATATTGAACTTACTGGTCTCCCTAATTTTGGTTTTCCTGGTAAACTAGCTATTCTTTCCTTAGGTTTGGAAGCTTCAAATTCCGAAGATGTCGGGATTCGTTTGCCCGTTGTGGAGGGTTTATTTATTGGTAATAATTTTGGGCAATCAGGTGCTAACTCCGACTTTGTATTATCAGAGGAATCCGATAAACTGAAATCATCAGACGAACATAGTTCATTTACTATGACTGGATTCCTTGATAAGGCATCAGCATTTGTGTTTAATTTTCCTGCCTTATGAATAAATTCATACTCATAATCTCGCAATTTTAGTCGCCAGCGGATCAATCGTTGCCCTGGATCTTTTATTGAATTAATCCATCGTAGCGGTTCGTGATCACTGACTAGGGTAAATTTACGGCCATATAAGTATGGTCTGAAGTGTAAAATGGCATAAAGGACTGCCAAACATTCCTTTTCTGTAGTGAAATAATTTTGTTCCGGTTTAGTTAAAATTCTCGAAAGATATGCAACTGGGAGATCTTGACCATTTACTTCCTGACTGAGTACAGCGCCTATGGCATAGTCTGACGCATCTGTAGTTAAGGTGAATGGACTATTAAAATTTGGATACTGAAGTATGGGACTTTTACAAAGTGCTTTTCGTAATTCCAGAAATCCTTTCTTTTGTTCCTTTCCCCAAGTGAAAGTAGAATTTTTCTTCAACAAGTCTGACAGTGGTTTAGCTTTTTCTGCGAAGTTTTTGATAAAGCGTCTGTAATATCCTGCTAGACCTAGAAATTGCCTAATATTTTTCTGATTTTTCGGACGAGGGAAATTCTTTACTGCACTAATCTTTTTCGGATCCGGTTTTACACCTGAGTGACTAATAACATGTCCTAGGTAAGCAACTTCTATTTTGAGGAACTCGCACTTATCGGGTTGTAAAGTTAATTTAGCATCGGCCAAACGCATGAATAAACGACGAATTTTCTTTTCATGTTCTTCTAAATTTTTGGCATATACCACGATATCATCCAAATAAACGAAAACTTCTGTACCCTGTAACCCGCGTAAGACTTGATCCATTAGCCTTTGAAAAGTCGCTGGAGCATTTTTGAGACCTTCCGGCATTCGGATGTATTCATAATGACCGTTTGGGGTTGTAAAGGCTGTTTTTTCTCTATCTTTAGGATCCATTTCAATTTGTTGAAATCCGCTTGCTAAGTCAAACGTAGAGAAATATCGGGCTTCACCTAAGTGATCCAGAATATCGGTAATGTTCGGTAATGGATATGCATCGCCAATGGTTTTCTCATTAAGATTGCGGAAATCTATGACTATTCTCCATCTCAGATTGCCTTTAGAATCCGGTTTTTTAGGAACAATCCAAATGGGCGAATTATACGGTGAATTTGAAGGTGCTATTATTCCGTTATTTAGTTTATTACGAACCTGTTTTTCTATTTCATCTTTATGAACCGGAGGAAAACGATACTGTCGCGTATTCACAGGAACATCATCTACTGTGGGGATTCTGTGTTTAATGTATGAGGTACATGGTAATTTATCGCAAGGCAAGTGGAATCGTTCTGGAAATTCTTTAATGATTTTAATTACATGATCCCGTTCTTCTTCGTTCAAATGATCGAGACGCAATTTTTTTATGATTTCTAAAACTCTGTCTTCCGCGATTGGCAAGGTCTCATCTTCTGTATCAGAATCGAAATAATTTTGTTCTTCTTCGGGGAAGTTATGGTACTCGAATGGTATTAATTCTTGTGGCGGAATTTCGACTTCGACATCCTTATCCGTCGTATTAACGGCAAAGACGTGACATGCGCCTTGGTCATTTACAGACACAACAGCTTCGCCAATGTACAAACCATCTATAGTTTCAATTTTAGGTAGATATCCCTCTTTTAAATCATGATTCGTAACGTCAATGGCAACCGCTTTTCTAGTACGTGCTTTTAAATACAAAAGTCGGGGTTTTACACTACGAGGTACTGGATCATGGCCAACAAAAGGTATGGGTTTAATAGGATCGCTTCGTGTTACCAATGTGTTATGGGCGAAGGAGATTTCAGCCTGCTCTTGTGTGAGATACTCTTTACCTAATATACCATCGCAACGCAGTACAAATGAAGATCTTACGACATGAAATTTTACGGGTTTGCCTAATAATGTAATTATTGTGGTACCTAAAGTCTCTGTCATATCCGGAGTTATTCCTGAGATAGCAACTGATTCATGAAGTGCGACTGAAACATTTTCGTCAAGGGCGCTTAATTTGATTACGTTTATATCTGCTCCTGTATCTACGAGGAAATATGCACAACCCATATTCAGCTCTTTACCCATCATTTTTACTAGTGGGGATTCGGGTTTTTCTACCGTTGCAATTTTTCTTGGTTTGCTAGAAATTTTACTGTTGCATGACGCTCCTTTTCCGAATGACTCGACGTCGCGTCCGTCCGTCGGGTCATTTGTGCGTTTAAATGACCGGTTCTATCTTCGGGTTTAGTATTTCTATTATATGGAGAACTCGGTCTCGTTGATGGAGGAATAGGAGATGGAGATCTTGGTCTGGGCCATTGAGAATACCTATCTCTTGCTGAACGTGGTGGTTCATTACTGTTTGTATTATAATGATCATACGGGTAATAATTAGGATATGGCATTGGCGGATAGAAATAAGGCGAGTAGTACGGATGTGGAGGAAATCCCGGTGGATTGTAATAATGATTGTATGGTTCCCTGTTGCGTGATGGGGATTTTAAAATTCCTACTGGCGATCCGGTTACGTCAGGATTGGGACTCGGTGAACGTGTGCGATTCTCTTCTTCGTTTCGAATTGCATAATTTTGATAGCGAGGAGGGTTAATGGATTGGCGATTAGCGTAATCCTGATAGTAAGAATTCGATGATCTAGAATAGTTATTATTCTGATTAAATGATACTTTCTGGATTTCATTCGATGGTAATATTCCGGATTTCATTCGCGTTTCTATACGCGCTGCAAATTTTCTCGCATCGTCTAAAGTTTTAGGGTCACGCGCATCTACTGAGCGCGCTATTTCATCTGGAAGTCCGCGAATATAAGCTTCCAATCCGCATTCTTTTAATGGTAATAACATTTGTTCTGCATTATTCCCATAACTATCCTCTAACGCAACTCGAGCTCCGCTAATTAATATGTTTAATCTGTCATAAAAATCGCTAACTGATTCGTCCTTTTTCATCCGAATATTTTCTATTTCGTGTTGATAGTAAGGATAATTCTTGCCCGGTGCGAATCTACCCTTTAGATGTTTAATTAGTTCATTAACTGTAGTAAATGTTTTTCCATACGTGCTATCGCGAGCTGAACCCTTCAATTTTCCTAATACTGATTTTAGAAACGAGCCCTCTAATGCAGGAGGCACTAATGCTGCGCTATTTTGTACATCCTGTACAAAATCCTTAAGAGGAACGCCCTTCCCATCAAAGTACGGAATATTTAAAGTACTATTTTGAATAGTCAAGCACTCCGCCATGGAGGTCATCATTGCACTTGCGTCTTGCGACATCTTTAATTATTTGTAATAGGAACAAAACACCGCGCTACCACGACCACATTAACAATTGTGTAATTTTGTAAAATGGAAAAATTTTATAATTCTATCTGATTTCAATGAATACGAGCACCCAGGAATTCTTGCAAGAGAATTCCTGGTATCCCACCGTTGCCACCAGATCTGTTACGTGCCGCGGCCTTTTTAGTGTTCGAGCGGCACGATTTTTAGACGCAATATCGATTAGGGGTATCCCACAGTCATTAGACTATCAAGTATTGCTGGATTGAGTTTATGATTTAGAAAAAGCAAGGAGGCTCGCCGCAGTCGTAACAGTCGATTCTTTTAGTTGATAATTATTTAGGTACCTTCTCAGAAGGAGAAGGGGTAGATTTTGGGATCGTCGTTGCTCCAGTCCCATACGGGTCTTTTCAATGGAATCAGATAGGTAATTCACTAGTAGAGGTTGAGTATAAATAAAATTTTAATGTTGAATAACGGATGAAATCATAAGAACATAACATAAATTATGGATATGATCGATCAACAATTGTATAAAGTTCAGGTACTAATATAATTGATTATAATTTCTGACTAGGGAAATCCCACAGTCGTTTGACTGTCAGAAATTATTAGTTAGATGCATTAAATTTTAACAGTGCCAAATAAGTGGTAAAGAAAAAGATAAGAAAGGGAACTCACCAGACAGTCGCAATAATATAAATGTTAATCTGCTTTTAAATTTGCTTTTTGAGTTTTGGAAAACTTTCTGGATCGCTGATAAACCTGAATCAGAAAGAAGGATTAGACGCAAAAACACACACACACACTTGATTTGAATTATAAATTGAAACGGAAATAATGTAAATTAAATTATTAACTGAGTAAGTTAAGCGAATAATTAGTTTTGAAAAGTTTAGGATTTGAATTGTTTCGCAAAGTTGAGTCTTTCACGCGGTTACACAGTAGACCGGAGAACTCTAGCTCTATAAGACTTCGCGGACCCAATGACACGCACCTCACGATTTATCGTCACAGAGTGCCGCAGCTTCACGCTCTCGGCAGCGGCCAGGGTGGGTCCGCGTCGAAAAAGCTTACGCTGCATCTTATCGCTTGACCATGCATGGGCCCCTCCACTTAGCGAGGCGGGGTGTATGTGTGTTTGCTCACATCCATCCGTCATACTCTCTTGATTCAAATATACGATCGAGAAAATTATATTAACTGTATTTGCGGAGCATATGTACGCACTATAAACCATGACATCAACACGGTACAATTTCACATAGCTGAAGGCCTTTTCCTCATCATACATAAATTTATATACACAATTTCTGACTAGGGGAATCCCACAGTCGGTTGACTATCAGAAATTGTGATAGGGGTCTAAAAGAACAATTCCTAACTAATTAACGATCCACGAAACGTGCGACAAAACCGTGGGAAGGCGTCGTTCCCTGCATCGGTGACCGGATGTAAAGTATACGATTCCGTCAATCTTCCAAGAAGGAACCCAGTGTGCGCATTCCTGATGTAGCCGTTACTGATTATGTTACAATGTTTAGCGCGACGGTCAGGGGTGCGCTCAACGAGGGCTTTCCCACAATGCTGCAAGGCATTGTTGAACCACACTCCTGCCGCTTACACAGAGCGAATTCGGTACAGCAAGAGAGCCACTGGGTCTTTCGGAGCGCGACTTTCTGGTGAGAACGCCGCTGCGTCAGCACCGCCTTATCCTTATCACGGGACGGCAATATGTCGAGGCGACGATGCTTCGAAGAAGGGGTTCTGATTTTACTAATTTATTATTAACTAACTAGGCGGGAGTATGATCAACGAGGGATATCCCATAACGCTAGGCGTTGTTGATGCATACCCCGTCTTAAAAAGAGAAATTTTTCGTTCCGAACGTAACAGTGCCATCCCTTTCGACGGCATGTTCTCCTGTTACAAAGCGCAATTTTGTGCGTTCTGAAAATTTTCGCCAGATTTTGGCCAATATATCATGAGAACATGAAGTGGAAAGAGGTATACTAAATTTCAGCTTCAAAGGCATCGCTTTAAAGTTGCTAATATGAGGCGCATTGCTTCCAAGAGGCGTTCGAAAATTCTGCGTCTCTTCGTTAAACAGTCACTGTCTCGAAACTTCTGCCCCACTTCTCGCGCACTGATTTGCTCTCCGGAGACGTTACTTTGTGCCATCCCTTTCGACGGCATGTTCTCCTGTTACAAAGCGCAATTTTGTGCGTTCTGAAAATTTTCGCCAGATTTTGGCCAATGTATCAGGAGAACATGAAGTGGAAAAAGGTACACTAAATTTCAGCTTCAAACGCATCGCCTTAAAGTTGGAAATAAGAGGCGGAGGCCTTTCAAGAGGCGTTCGAAAATTCTGCGTCTCTTCGTTAAACAGTCACTGTCTCGAAACATCTGCGCCACTCCTCGATCTTCGATTTGCTCTCCGGAGACGTTACTTTGTGCCATCTCTTTCAACGGCTTGATCTCCTGTTACAAAGCGCAATTTTGTGCATTCTGAAAATATTCGCCAGATTTTGGCCAATATATCATGAGAACATGAAGTGGAAAGAGGTATACTAAATTTCAGCTTCAAACGCATCGCCTTAAAGTTGGAAATAAGAGGCGGAGGCCTTTCAAGAGGCGTTCGAAAATTCTGCGTCTCTTCGTTAAACAGTCACTGTCTCGAAACATCTGCGCCACTCCTCGCTCTTCGATTTGATCTCCGGAGACGTTACTTTGTGCCATCCCTTTCGACGGCATGTTCTCCTGTTACAAAGCGCAATTTTGTGCGTTCTGAAAATTTTCGCCAGATTTTGGCCAATATATCATGAGAACATGAAGTCGAAAGAGGTATACTAAATTTCAGCTTCAAAGGCATCGCTTTAAAGTTGCTAATATGAGGCGCATTGCTTCCAAGAGGCGTTCGAAAATTCTGCGTCTCTTCGTTAAACAGTCACTGTCTCGAAACTTCTGCCCCACTTCTCGCGCACTGATTTGCTCTCCGGAGACGTTACTTTGTGCCATCCCTTTCGACGGCATGTTCTCCTGTTACAAAGCGCAATTTTGTGCGTTCTGAAAATTTTCGCCAGATTTTGGCCAATGTATCAGGAGAACATGAAGTGGAAAAAGGTACACTAAATTTCAGCTTCAAACGCATCGCCTTAAAGTTGGAAATAAGAGGCGGAGGCCTTTCAAGAGGCGTTCGAAAATTCTGCGTCTCTTCGTTAAACAGTCACTGTCTCGAAACATCTGCGCCACTCCTCGCTCTTCGATTTGCTCTCCGGAGACGTTACTTTGTGCCATCTCTTTCAACGGCATGATCTCCTGTTACAAAGCGCAATTTTGTGCATTCTGAAAATATTCGCCAGATTTTGGCCAAAATATCATGAGAACATGAAGTGGAAAGAGGTATACTAAATTTCAGCTTCAAATGCATCGCCATAAAGTTGGAAATAAGAGGCGGAGGCCTTTCAAGAGGCGTTCGAAAATTCTGCGTCTCTTCGTTAAACAGTCACTGTCTCGAAACATCTGCGCCACTCCTCGCTCTTCGATTTGCTCTCCGGAGACGTTACTTTGTGCCATCTCTTTCAACGGCTTGATCTCCTGTTACAAAGCGCAATTTTGTGCATTCTGAAAATATTCGCCAGATTTTGGCCAATATATCATGAGAACATGAAGTGGAAAGAGGTATACTAAATTTCAGCTTCAAATGCATCGCCTTAAAGTTGCCAATAAGAGGCGCAGGCCATTCAAGAGGTGTTCGAAAATTCTGCGTCTCTTCGTTGAACAGTCACTGTCTCGAAACTTCTGCCCCACTTCTCGCGCACTGATTTGCTCTCCGGAGACGTTACTTTGTGCCATCCCTTTCGACGGCATGTTCTCCTGTTACAAAGCGCAATTTTGTGCGTTCTGAAAATTTTCGCCAGATTTTGGCCAATGTATCAGGAGAACATGAAGTGGAAAAAGGTACACTAAATTTCAGCTTCAAACGCATCGCCTTAAAGTTGGAAATAAGAGGCGGAGGCCTTTCAAGAGGCGTTCGAAAATTCTGCGTCTCTTCGTTAAACAGTCACTGTCTCGAAACTTCTGCCCCACTTCTCGCGCACTGATTTGCTCTCCGGAGACGTTACTTTGTGCCATCCCTTTCGACGGCATGTTCTCCTGTTACAAAGCGCAATTTTGTGCGTTCTGAAAATTTTCTCCAGATTTTGGCCAATGTATCAGGAGAGCATGAAGTGGAAAAAGGTACACTAAATTTCAGCTTCAAACGCATCGCCATAAAGTTGGAAATAAGAGGCGGAGGCCTTTCAAGAGGCGTTCGAAAATTCTGCGTCTCTTCGTTAAACAGTCACTGTCTCGAAACATCTGCGCCACTCGTCGCTCTTCGATTTGCTCTCCGGAGACGTTACTTTGTGCCATCTCTTTCAACGGCATGATCTCCTGTTACAAGCGCAATTTTGTGCATTCTGAAAATATTCGCCAGATTTTGGCCAATATATCATGAGAACATGAAGTGGAAAGAGGTATACTAAATTTCAGCTTCAAATGCATCGCCTTAAAGTTGGAAATAAGAGGCGGAGGCCTTTCAAGAGACGTTCGAAAATTCTGCGTCTCTTCTTAAACAGTCACTGTCTCGAAACATCTGCGCCACTCCTCGCTCTTCGATTTGATCTCCGGAGACGTTACTTTGTGCCATCCCTTTCGACGGCATGTTCTCCTGTTACAAAGCGCAATTTTGTGCGTTCTGAAAATTTTCGCCAGATTTTGGCCAATATATCATGAGAACATGAAGTGGAAAGAGGTATACTAAATTTCAGCTTCAAAGGCATCGCTTTAAAGTTGCTAATATGAGGCGCATTGCTTCCAAGAGGCGTTCGAAAATTCTGCGTCTCTTCGTTAAACAGTCACTGTCTCGAAACTTCTGCCCCACTTCTCGCGCACTGATTTGCTCTCCGGAGACGTTACTTTGTGCCATCCCTTTCGACGGCATGTTCTCCTGTAACAAAGCGCAATTTTGTGCGTTCTGAAAATTTTCGCCAGATTTTGGCCAATGTATCAGGAGAACATGAAGTGGAAAAAGGTACACTAAATTTCAGCTTCAAACGCATCGCCTTAACCTTGGAAATAAGAGGCGGAGGCCTTTCAAGAGGCGTTCGAAAATTCTGCGTCTCTTCGTTATACAGTCACTGTCTCGAAACACATGCGCCACTTCTCGCTCATTGATTTGCTCTCCGGAGACGTTACTTTGTGCCCTCTCTTTCAACGGCATGATCTCCTGTTAAAAAGCGCAATTTTGTGCATTCTGAAAATATTCGCAGGTTTTGGCCAATATATCAGGAGAACATGAAGTGGAAAGAGGTATACTAAATTTCAGCGTCAAAGGCATCGCTTTAAAGTTGCTAATATGAGGCGCATTGCTTTCAAGAGGCGTTCGAAAATTCTGCGTCTCTTCGTTAAACAGTCACTGTCTCGAAACTTCTGCCCCACTTCTCGCGCACTGATTTGCTCTCCGGAGACGTTACTTTGTGCCATCCCTTTCGACGGCATGTTCTCCTGTTACAAAGCGCAATTTTGTGCGTTCTGAAAATTTTCTCCAGATTTTGGCCAATGTATCAGGAGAACATGAAGTGGAAAAAGGTACACTAAATTTCAGCTTCAAACGCATCGCCTTAAAGTTGGAAATAAGAGGCGGAGGCCTTTCAAGAGGCGTTCGAAAATTCTGCGTCTCTTCGTTAAACAGTCACTGTCTCGAAACATCTGCGCCACTCCTCGCTCTTCGATTTGCTCTCCGGAGACGTTACTTTGTGCCATCACTTTCAACGGCATGATCTCCTGTTACAAAGCGCAATTTTGTGCATTCTGAAAATATTCGCCAGATTTTGGCCAATATATCATGAGAACATGAAGTGGAAAGAGGTATACTAAATTTCAGCTTCAAATGCATCGCCTTAAAGTTGGAAATAAGAGGCGGAGGCCTATCAAGAGGCGTTCGAAAATTCTGCGTCTCTTCTTAAACAGTCACTGTCTCGAAACATCTGCGCCACTCCTCGCTCTTCGATTTGATCTCCGGAGACGTTACTTTGTGCCATCCCTTTCGACGGCATGTTCTCCTGTTACAAAGCGCAATTTTGTGCGTTCTGAAAATTTTCGCCAGATTTTGGCCAATATATCATGAGAACATGAAGTGGAAAGAGGTATACTAAATTTCAGCTTCAAACGCATCGCCTTAAAGTTGGAAATAAGAGGCGGAGGCCTTTCAAGAGGCGTTCGAAAATTCTGCGTCTCTTCGTTAAACAGTCACTGTCTCGAAACATCTGCGCCACTCCTCGCTCTTCGATTTGATCTCCGGAGACGTTACTTTGTGCCATCCCTTTCGACGGCATGTTCTCCTGTTACAAAGCGCAATTTTGTGCGTTCTGAAAATTTTCGCCAGATTTTGGCCAATATATCATGAGAACATGAAGTCGAAAGAGGTATACTAAATTTCAGCTTCAAAGGCATCGCTTTAAAGTTGCTAATATGAGGCGCATTGCTTCCAAGAGGCGTTCGAAAATTCTGCGTCTCTTCGTTAAACAGTCACTGTCTCGAAACTTCTGCCCCACTTCTCGCGCACTGATTTGCTCTCCGGAGACGTTACTTTGTGCCATCCCTTTCGACGGCATGTTCTCCTGTTACAAAGCGCAATTTTGTGCGTTCTGAAAATTTTCGCCAGATTTTGGCCAATGTATCAGGAGAACATGAAGTGGAAAAAGGTACACTAAATTTCAGCTTCAAACGCATCGCCTTAAAGTTGGAAATAAGAGGCGGAGGCCTTTCAAGAGGCGTTCGAAAATTCTGCGTCTCTTCGTTAAACAGTCACTGTCTCGAAACATCTGCGCCACTCCTCGCTCTTCGATTTGCTCTCCGGAGACGTTACTTTGTGCCATCTCTTTCAACGGCATGATCTCCTGTTACAAAGCGCAATTTTGTGCATTCTGAAAATATTCGCCAGATTTTGGCCAAAATATCATGAGAACATGAAGTGGAAAGAGGTATACTAAATTTCAGCTTCAAATGCATCGCCATAAAGTTGGAAATAAGAGGCGGAGGCCTTTCAAGAGGCGTTCGAAAATTCTGCGTCTCTTCGTTAAACAGTCACTGTCTCGAAACATCTGCGCCACTCCTCGCTCTTCGATTTGCTCTCCGGAGACGTTACTTTGTGCCATCTCTTTCAACGGCTTGATCTCCTGTTACAAAGCGCAATTTTGTGCATTCTGAAAATATTCGCCAGATTTTGGCCAATATATCATGAGAACATGAAGTGGAAAGAGGTATACTAAATTTCAGCTTCAAATGCATCGCCTTAAAGTTGCCAATAAGAGGCGCAGGCCATTCAAGAGGTGTTCGAAAATTCTGCGTCTCTTCGTTGAACAGTCACTGTCTCGAAACTTCTGCCCCACTTCTCGCGCACTGATTTGCTCTCCGGAGACGTTACTTTGTGCCATCCCTTTCGACGGCATGTTCTCCTGTTACAAAGCGCAATTTTGTGCGTTCTGAAAATTTTCGCCAGATTTTGGCCAATGTATCAGGAGAACATGAAGTGGAAAAAGGTACACTAAATTTCAGCTTCAAACGCATCGCCTTAAAGTTGGAAATAAGAGGCGGAGGCCTTTCAAGAGGCGTTCGAAAATTCTGCGTCTCTTCGTTAAACAGTCACTGTCTCGAAACTTCTGCCCCACTTCTCGCGCACTGATTTGCTCTCCGGAGACGTTACTTTGTGCCATCCCTTTCGACGGCATGTTCTCCTGTTACAAAGCGCAATTTTGTGCGTTCTGAAAATTTTCTCCAGATTTTGGCCAATGTATCAGGAGAGCATGAAGTGGAAAAAGGTACACTAAATTTCAGCTTCAAACGCATCGCCATAAAGTTGGAAATAAGAGGCGGAGGCCTTTCAAGAGGCGTTCGAAAATTCTGCGTCTCTTCGTTAAACAGTCACTGTCTCGAAACATCTGCGCCACTCGTCGCTCTTCGATTTGCTCTCCGGAGACGTTACTTTGTGCCATCTCTTTCAACGGCATGATCTCCTGTTACAAGCGCAATTTTGTGCATTCTGAAAATATTCGCCAGATTTTGGCCAATATATCATGAGAACATGAAGTGGAAAGAGGTATACTAAATTTCAGCTTCAAATGCATCGCCTTAAAGTTGGAAATAAGAGGCGGAGGCCTTTCAAGAGACGTTCGAAAATTCTGCGTCTCTTCTTAAACAGTCACTGTCTCGAAACATCTGCGCCACTCCTCGCTCTTCGATTTGATCTCCGGAGACGTTACTTTGTGCCATCCCTTTCGACGGCATGTTCTCCTGTTACAAAGCGCAATTTTGTGCGTTCTGAAAATTTTCGCCAGATTTTGGCCAATATATCATGAGAACATGAAGTGGAAAGAGGTATACTAAATTTCAGCTTCAAAGGCATCGCTTTAAAGTTGCTAATATGAGGCGCATTGCTTCCAAGAGGCGTTCGAAAATTCTGCGTCTCTTCGTTAAACAGTCACTGTCTCGAAACTTCTGCCCCACTTCTCGCGCACTGATTTGCTCTCCGGAGACGTTACTTTGTGCCATCCCTTTCGACGGCATGTTCTCCTGTAACAAAGCGCAATTTTGTGCGTTCTGAAAATTTTCGCCAGATTTTGGCCAATGTATCAGGAGAACATGAAGTGGAAAAAGGTACACTAAATTTCAGCTTCAAACGCATCGCCTTAACCTTGGAAATAAGAGGCGGAGGCCTTTCAAGAGGCGTTCGAAAATTCTGCGTCTCTTCGTTATACAGTCACTGTCTCGAAACACATGCGCCACTTCTCGCTCATTGATTTGCTCTCCGGAGACGTTACTTTGTGCCCTCTCTTTCAACGGCATGATCTCCTGTTAAAAAGCGCAATTTTGTGCATTCTGAAAATATTCGCAGGTTTTGGCCAATATATCAGGAGAACATGAAGTGGAAAGAGGTATACTAAATTTCAGCGTCAAAGGCATCGCTTTAAAGTTGCTAATATGAGGCGCATTGCTTTCAAGAGGCGTTCGAAAATTCTGCGTCTCTTCGTTAAACAGTCACTGTCTCGAAACTTCTGCCCCACTTCTCGCGCACTGATTTGCTCTCCGGAGACGTTACTTTGTGCCATCCCTTTCGACGGCATGTTCTCCTGTTACAAAGCGCAATTTTGTGCGTTCTGAAAATTTTCTCCAGATTTTGGCCAATGTATCAGGAGAACATGAAGTGGAAAAAGGTACACTAAATTTCAGCTTCAAACGCATCGCCTTAAAGTTGGAAATAAGAGGCGGAGGCCTTTCAAGAGGCGTTCGAAAATTCTGCGTCTCTTCGTTAAACAGTCACTGTCTCGAAACATCTGCGCCACTCCTCGCTCTTCGATTTGCTCTCCGGAGACGTTACTTTGTGCCATCACTTTCAACGGCATGATCTCCTGTTACAAAGCGCAATTTTGTGCATTCTGAAAATATTCGCCAGATTTTGGCCAATATATCATGAGAACATGAAGTGGAAAGAGGTATACTAAATTTCAGCTTCAAATGCATCGCCTTAAAGTTGGAAATAAGAGGCGGAGGCCTTTCAAGAGGCGTTCGAAAATTCTGCGTCTCTTCTTAAACAGTCACTGTCTCGAAACATCTGCGCCACTCCTCGCTCTTCGATTTGATCTCCGGAGACGTTACTTTGTGCCATCCCTTTCGACGGCATGTTCTCCTGTTACAAAGCGCAATTTTGTGCGTTCTGAAAATTTTCGCCAGATTTTGGCCAATATATCATGAGAACATGAAGTGGAAAGAGGTATACTAAATTTCAGCTTCAAAGGCATCGCTTTAAAGTTGCTAATATGAGGCGCATTGCTTCCAAGAGGCGTTCGAAAATTCTGCGTCTCTTCGTTAAACAGTCACTGTCTCGAAACTTCTGCCCCACTTCTCGCGCACTGATTTGCTCTCCGGAGACGTTACTTTGTGCCATCCCTTTCGACGGCATGTTCTCCTGTTACAAAGCGCAATTTTGTGCGTTCTGAAAATTTTCGCCAGATTTTGGCCAATGTATCAGGAGAACATGAAGTGGAAAAAGGTACACTAAATTTCAGCTTCAAACGCATCGCCTTAACGTTGGAAATAAGAGGCGGAGGCCTTTCAAGAGGCGTTCGAAAATTCTGCGTCTCTTCGTTAAACAGTCACTGTCTCGAAACATCTGCGCCACTCCTCGCTCTTCGATTTGCTCTCCGGAGACGTTACTTTGTGCCATCTCTTTCAACGGCATGATCTCCTGTTACAAAGCGCAATTTTGTGCATTCTGAAAATATTCGCCAGATTTTGGCCAATATATCATGAGAACATGAAGTGGAAAGAGGTATACTAAATTTCAGCTTCAAATGCATCGCCTTAAAGTTGGAAATAAGAGGCGGAGGCCTTTCAAGAGGCGTTCGAATATTCTGCGTCTCTTCGTTAAACAGTCACTGTTTCGAAACATCTGCGCCACTTCTCGCTCTTTGATTTGCTCTCCGGAGACGTTACTTTGTGCCATATCTTTCGACGGCATGTTCTCCTGTTACAAAGCCCAATTTTGTGCATTCTCGAAATTTTCGCCTAATTTTGGCCAATATATCAGGAGAACATGAAGTGGAAAAAGGTACACTAAATTTCAGCTTCAAACGCATCGCCTTAAGGTTGGAAATAAGAGGCGGAGGCCTTTCAAGATGCGTTCGAAAATTCTGCGTCTCTTCGTTAAACAGTCACTGACTCGAAACTTCTGCCCCACTTCTCGCTCACTGATTTGCTCTCCGGAGACGTTACTTTGAGCCATCCCTTTCGACGGCATGTTCTCCTGTTACAAAGCGCAATTTTGTGCGTTCTGAAAATTTTCGCCAGATTTTGGCCAATGTATCATGAGAACATGAAGTGGAAAGAGGTATACTAAATTTCAGCTTCAAATGCATCGCCTTAAAGTTGGAAATAAGAGGCGGAGGCCTTTCAAGAGGCGTTCGAAAATTCTGCGTCTCTTCGTTAAACAGTCACTGTCTCGAAACATCTGCGCCACTCCTCGCTCTTCGATTTGCTCTCCGGAGACGTTACTTTGTGCCATCTCTTTCAACGGCATGATCTCCTGTTACAAAGCGCAATTTTGTGCATTCTGAAAATATTCGCAGGTTTTGGCCAATATATCAGGAGAACATGAAGTGTAATGAGGTATACTAAATTTCAGCTTCAAAGGCATCGCCGTAAAGTTGCTAATAAGAGGCGCAGGCCTTTCAAGATGCGTTCGAAAATTCTGCGTCTCTTCGTTAAACAGTCACTGTCTCGAAACATCTGCGCCACTTCTCGCTCTTTGATTTGCTCTCCGGAGACGTTACTTTGTGCCATCCCTTTCGACGGCATGTTCTCCTGTTACAAAGCCCAATTTTGTGCATTCTGAAAATTTTGGCCAAATTTTGGCCAATGTATGAGGAGAACATGAAGTGGAAAGAGGTACACTAAATTTCAGCTTCAAAGGCATCGCTTTAAAGTTGCTAATATGAGGCGCATTCCTTTCAAGAGGCGTTCGAAAATTCTGCGTCTCTTCGTTAAACAGTCACTGTCTCGAAACTTCTGCCCCACTTCTCGCTCACTGATTTGCTCTCCGGAGACGTTACTTTGAGCCATCCCTTTCGACGGCATGTTCTCCTGTTACAAAGCGCAATTTTGTGCGTTCTGAAAATTTTCGCCAGATTTTGGCAAATATATCATGAGAACATGAAGTGGAAAGAGGTATACTAAATTTCAGCTTCAAAGGCATCGCTTTAAAGTTGCTAATATGAGGCGCATTCCTTTCAAGAGGCGTTCGAATATTCTGCGTCTCTTCGTTAAACAGTCACTGTTTCGAAACATCTGCGCCACTTCTCGCTCTTTGATTTGCTCTCCGGAGACGTTACTTTGTGCCATATCTTTCGACGGCATGTTCTCCTGTTACAAAGCCCAATTTTGTGCATTCTCGAAATTTTCGCCTAATTTTGGCCAATATATCAGGAGAACATGAAGTGGAAAAAGGTACACTAAATTTCAGCTTCAAACGCATCGCCTTAAGGTTGGAAATAAGAGGCGGAGGCCTTTCAAGATGCGTTCGAAAATTCTGCGTCTCTTCGTTAAACTGTCACTGTCTCGAAACATCTGCGCCACTTCTCGCTCTTTGATTTGCTCTCCGGAGACGTTACTTTGTGCCATCTCTTTCGACGGCATGTTCTCCTGTTACAAAGCCCAATGTTGTTCATTCTGAAAAATTTCGCCAGATTTTGGCCAATGTATCATGAGAACATGAAGTGGAAAGAGGTATACTAAATTTCAGCTTCAAATGCATCGCCTTAAAGTTGGAAATAAGAGGCGGAGGCCTTTCAAGAGGCGTTCGAAAATTCTGCGTCTCTTCGTTAAACAGTCACTGTCTCGAAACATCTGCGCCACTCCTCGCTCTTCGATTTGCTCTCCGGAGACGTTACTTTGTGCCATCTCTTTCAACGGCATGATCTCCTGTTACAAAGCGCAATTTTGTGCATTCTGAAAATATTCGCAGGTTTTGGCCAATATATCAGGAGAACATGAAGTGTAATGAGGTATACTAAATTTCAGCTTCAAAGGCATCGCCGTAAAGTTGCTAATAAGAGGCGCAGGCCTTTCAAGATGCGTTCGAAAATTCTGCGTCTCTTCGTTAAACAGTCACTGTCTCGAAACATCTGCGCCACTTCTCGCTCTTTGATTTGCTCTCCGGAGACGTTACTTTGTGCCATCCCTTTCGACGGCATGTTCTCCTGTTACAAAGCCCAATTTTGTGCATTCTGAAAATTTTGGCCAAATTTTGGCCAATGTATGAGGAGAACATGAAGTGGAAAGAGGTACACTAAATTTCAGCTTCAAAGGCATCGCTTTAAAGTTGCTAATATGAGGCGCATTCCTTTCAAGAGGCGTTCGAAAATTCTGCGTCTCTTCGTTAAACAGTCACTGTCTCGAAACTTCTGCCCCACTTCTCGCTCACTGATTTGCTCTCCGGAGACGTTACTTTGAGCCATCCCTTTCGACGGCATGTTCTCCTGTTACAAAGCGCAATTTTGTGCGTTCTGAAAATTTTCGCCAGATTTTGGCAAATATATCATGAGAACATGAAGTGGAAAGAGGTATACTAAATTTCAGCTTCAAAGGCATCGCTTTAAAGTTGCTAATATGAGGCGCATTCCTTTCAAGAGGCGTTCGAAAATTCTGCGTCTCTTCGTTAAACAGTCACTGACTCGAAACTTCTGCCCCACTTCTCGCTCACTGATTTGCTCTCCGGAGACGTTACTTTGAGCCATCCCTTTCGACGGCATGTTCTCCTGTTACAAAGCGCAATTTTGTGCGTTCTGAAAATTTTCGCCAGATTTTGGCCAATATATCATGAGAACATGAAGTGGAAAGAGGTATACTAAATTTCAGCTTCAAAGGCATCGCTTTAAAGTTGCTAATATGAGGCGCATTCCTTTCAAGAGGCGTTCGAATATTCTGCGTCTCTTCGTTAAACAGTCACTGTTTCGAAACATCTGCGCCACTTCTCGCTCTTTGATTTGCTCTCCGGAGACGTTACTTTGTGCCATATCTTTCGACGGCATGTTCTCCTGTTACAAAGCCCAATTTTGTGCATTCTCGAAATTTTCGCCTAATTTTGGCCAATATATCAGGAGAACATGAAGTGGAAAAAGGTACACTAAATTTCAGCTTCAAACGCATCGCCTTAAGGTTGGAAATAAGAGGCGGAGGCCTTTCAAGATGCGTTCGAAAATTCTGCGTCTCTTCGTTAAACTGTCACTGTCTCGAAACATCTGCGCCACTTCTCGCTCTTTGATTTGCTCTCCGGAGACGTTACTTTGTGCCATCTCTTTCGACGGCATGTTCTCCTGTTACAAAGCCCAATGTTGTTCATTCTGAAAAATTTCGCCAGATTTTGGCCAATGTATCATGAGAACATGAAGTGGAAAGAGGTATACTAAATTTCAGCTTCAAATGCATCGCCTTAAAGTTGGAAATAGGAGGCGGAGGCCTTTCAAGAGGCGTTCGAATATTCTGCGTCTCTTCGTTAAACAGTCACTGTTTCGAAACATCTGCGCCACTTCTCGCTCATTGATTTGCTCTCCGGAGACGTTACTTTGTGCCATCTCTTTCAACGGCATGATCTCCTGTTACAAAGCGCAATTTTGTGCATTCTGAAAATATTCGCAGGTTTTGGCCAATATATCAGGAGAACATGAAGTGTAATGAGGTATACTAAATTTCAGCTTCAAAGGCATCGCCGTAAAGTTGCTAATAAGAGGCGCAGGCCTTTCAAGATGCGTTCGAAAATTCTGCGTCTCTTCGTTAAACAGTCACTGTCTCGAAACATCTGCGCCACTTCTCGCTCTTTGATTTGCTCTCCGGAGACGTTACTTTGTGCCATCCCTTTCGACGGCATGTTCTCCTGTTACAAAGCCCAATTTTGTGCATTCTGAAAATTTTGGCCAAATTTTGACCAATGTATGAGGAGAACATGAAGTGGAAAGAGGTACACTAAATTTCAGCTTCAAAGGCATCGCCTTAAAGTTGCTAATATGAGGCGCATTCCTTTCAAGAGGCGTTCGAAAATTCTGCGTCTCTTCGTTAAACAGTCACTGTCTCGAAACTTCTGCCCCACTTCTCGCTCACTGATTTGCTCTCCGGAGACGTTACTTTGAGCCATCCCTTTCGACGGCATGTTCTCCTGTTACAAAGCGCAATTTTGTGCGTTCTGAAAATTTTCGCCAGATTTTGGCAAATATATCATGAGAACATGAAGTGGAAAGAGGTATACTAAATTTCAGCTTCAAAGGCATCGCTTTAAAGTTGCTAATTTGAGGCGCATTCCTTTCAAGAGGCGTTCGAAAATTCTGCGTCTCTTCGTTAAACAGTCACTGTCTCGAAACTTCTGCCCCACTTCTCGCTCACTGATTTGCTCTCCGGAGACGTTACTTTGAGCCATCCCTTTCGACGGCATGTTCTCCTGTTACAAAGCCCAATTTTGTGCATTCTCGAAATTTTCGCCTAATTTTGGCCAATATATCAGGAGAACATGAAGTGGAAAAAGGTACACTAAATTTCAGCTTCAAACGCATCGCCTTAAAGTTGGAAATAGGAGGCGCATTCCTTTCAAGAGGCGTTCGAAAATTCTGCGTCTCTTCGTTAAACAGTCACTGTCTCGAAACATCTGCGCCACTCCTCGCTCTTTGATTTGCTCTCCGGAGACGTTACTTTGTGCCATATCTTTCGACCGCATGTTCTCCTGTTACAAAGCCCAATTTTGTGCATTCTCGAAATTTTCGCCTAATTTTGGCCAATATATCAGGAGAACATGAAGTGGAAAAAGGTACACTAAATTTCAGCTTCAAACGCATCGCCTTAAAGTTGCCAATAAGAGGCGCAGGCCTTTCAAGAGGGGTTCGAAAATTCTGCGTCTCTTCGTTAAACAGTCACTGTCTCTAAACTTCTGCCCCACTTGTCGCTCACTGATTTGCTCTCCGGAGACGTTACTTTGTGCCATCCCTTTCGACGGCATGTTCTCCTGTTACAAAGCCCAATGTTGTGCATTTTGAAAATTTTCGCCAAATTTGGGCCAATGTATCAGGAGAACATGAAGTGGAAAAAGGTACACTAAATTTCAGCTTCAAACGCATCGCCTTAAAGTTGGAAATAACAGGCGCAGGCCTTTCAAGAGGCGTTCGAAAATTCTGCGTCTCTTCGTTAAACAGTCACTGTCTCGAAACATCTGCGCCACTCCTCGCTCTTTGATTTGCTCTCCGGAGACGTTACTTTGTGCCATATCTTTCGACGGCATGTTCTCCTGTTACAAAGCCCAATTTTGTGCATTCCCGAAATTTTCGCCTAATTTTGGCCAATATATCAGGAGAACATGAAGTGGAAAAAGGTACACTAAATTTCAGCTTCAAACGCATCGCCTTAAAGTTGCCAATAAGAGGCGCAGGCCTTTCAAGAGGGGTTCGAAAATTCTGCGTCTCTTCGTTAAACAGTCACTGTCTCTAAACTTCTGCCCCACTTGTCGCTCACTGATTTGCTCTCCGGAGACGTTACTTTGTGCCATCCCTTTCGACGGCATGTTCTCCTGTTACAAAGCCCAATGTTGTGCATTTTGAAAATTTTCGCCAAATTTGGGCCAATGTATCAGGAGAACATGAAGTGGAAAAAGGTACACTAAATTTCAGCTTCAAACGCATCGCCTTAAAGTTGCCAATAAGAGGCGCAGGCCTTTCAAGAGGGGTTCGAAAATTCTGCGTCTCTTCGTTATACAGTCACTGTCTCGAAACACATGCGCCACTTCTCGCTCATTGATTTGCTCTCCGGAGACGTTACTTTGTGCCATCTCTTTCAACGGCATGATCTCCTGTTAAAAAGCGCAATTTTGTGCATTCTGAAAATATTCGCAGGTTTTGGCCAATATATCAGGAGAACATGAAGTGGAATGAGGTATACTAAATTTCAGCTTCAAATGCATCACCTTAAAGTTGCCAATAAGAGGCGCAGGCCTTTCAAGAGGGGTTCGAAAATTCTGCGTCTCTTCGTTATACAGTCACTGTCTCGAAACACATGCGCCACTTCTCGCTCATTGATTTGCTCTCCGGAGACGTTACTTTGTGCCATATCTTTCGCCGGCATGTTCTCCTGTTACAAAGCCCAATTTTGTGCATTCTCGAAATTTTCGCCTAATTTTGGCCAATATATCAGGAGAACATGAAGTGGAAAAAGGTACACTAAATTTCAGCTTCAAACGCATCGCCTTAAAGTTGCCAATAAGAGGCGCAGGCCTTTCAAGAGGGGTTCGAAAATTCTGCGTCTCTTCGTTATACAGTCACTGTCTCGAAACACATGCGCCACTTCTCGCTCATTGATTTGCTCTCCGGAGACGTTACTTTGTGCCATCTCTTTCAACGGCATGATCTCCTGTTAAAAAGCGCAATTTTGTGCATTCTGAAAATATTCGCAGGTTTTGGCCAATATATCAGGAGAACATGAAGTGGAATGAGGTATACTAAATTTCAGCTTCAAATGCATCACCTTAAAGTTGCCAATAAGAGGCGCAGGCCTTTCAAGAGGGGTTCGAAAATTCTGCGTCTCTTCGTTATACAGTCACTGTCTCGAAACACATGCGCCACTTCTCGCTCATTGATTTGCTCTCCGGAGACGTTACTTTGTGCCATCTCTTTCAACGGCATGATCTCCTGTTAAAAAGCGCAATTTTGTGCGTTCTGAAAATTTTCGCAGGTTTTGGCCAATATATCAGGAGAACATGAAGTGGAATGAGGTATACTAAATTTCAGCTTCAAATGCATCACCTTAAAGTTGCCAATAAGAGGCGCAGGCCTTTCAAGAGTGGTTCGAAAATTCTGCGTCTCTTCGTTATACAGTCACTGTCTCGAAACACATGCGCCACTTCTCGCTCATTGATTTGCTCTCCGGAGACGTTACTTTGTGCCATCCCTTTCGACGGCATGTTCTCCTGTTACAAAGCCCAATTATGTGCATTCTTAAAATTTTGGCCAAATTTTGGCCAATGTATGAGGAGAACATGAAGTGGAAAGAGGTACACTAAATTTCAGCTTCAAAGGCATCGCTTTAAAGTTGCTAATATGAGGCGCATTCCTTTCAAGAGGCGTTCGAAAATTCTGCGTCTCTTCGTTAAACAGTCACTGTCTCGAAACTTCTGCCCCACTTCTCGCGCACTGATTTGCTCTCCGGAGACGTTACTTTGTGCCATCCCTTTCGACGGCATGTTCTCCTGTTACAAAGCCCAATTTTGTGCATTCTCGAAATTTTCGCCTAATTTTGGCCAATATATCAGGAGAACATGAAGTGGAAAAAGGTACACTAAATTTCAGCTTCAAACGCATCGCCTTAAAGTTGCCAATAAGAGGCGCATGCCTTTCAAGAGGGGTTCGAAAATTCTGCGTCTCTTCGTTAAACAGTCACTGTCTCTAAACTTCTGCCCCACTTGTCGCTCACTGATTTGCTCTCCGGAGACGTTACTTTGTGCCATCCCTTTCGACGGCATGTTCTCCTGTTACAAAGCCCAATGTTGTGCATTTTGAAAATTTTAGCCAAATTTGGGCCAATGTATCAGGAGAACATGAAGTGGAAAAAGGTACACTAAATTTCAGCTTCAAACGCATCGCCTTAAAGTTGCCAATAAGAGGCGCAGGCCTTTCAAGAGGGGTTCGAAAATTCTGCGTCTCTTCGTTATACAGTCACTGTCTCGAAACACATGCGCCACTTCTCGCTCATTGATTTGCTCTCCGGAGACGTTACTTTGTGCCATCTCTTTCAACGGCATGATCTCCTGTTAAAAAGCGCAATTTTGTGCGTTCTGAAAATTTTCGCAGGTTTTGGCCAATATATCAGGAGAACATGAAGTGGAATGAGGTATACTAAATTTCAGCTTCAAATGCATCACCTTAAAGTTGCCAATAAGAGGCGCAGGCCTTTCAAGAGTGGTTCGAAAATTCTGCGTCTCTTCGTTAAACAGTCACTGTCTCGAAACATCTGCGCCACTCCTCGCTCTTCGATTTGCTCTCCGGAGACGTTACTTTGTGCCATCTCTTTCAACGGCATGATCTCCTGTTACAAAGCGCAATTTTGTGCATTCTGAAAATATTCGCCGGTTTTGGCCAACATATCAGGAGAACATGAAGTGTAATGAGGTATACTAAATTTCAGCTTCAAAGGCATCGCCGTAAAGTTGCTAATAAGAGGCGCAGGCCTTTCAAGATGCGTTCGAAAATTCTGCGTCTCTTCGTTAAACAGTCACTGTTTCGAAACATCTGCGCCACTTCTCGCTCTTTGATTTGCTCTCCGGAGACGTTACTTTGTGCCATATCTTTCGACGGCATGTTCTCCTGTTACAAAGCCCAATTTTGTGCATTCTCGAAATTTTCGCCTAATTTTGGCCAATATATCAGGAGAACATGAAGTGGAAAAAGGTACACTAAATTCAGCTTCAAAGGCATCGCTTTAAAGTTGCTAATATGAGGCGCATTCCTTTCAAGAGGCGTTCGAAATTTCTGCGTCTCTTCGTTAAACAGTCACTGTCTCGAAACTTCTGCCACACTTCTCGCGCACTGATTTGCTCTCCGGAGACGTTACTTTGTGCCATCCCTTTCGACGGCATGTTCTCCTGTTACAAAGCGCAATTTTGTGGCATTCTCGAAATTTTCGCCTAATTTTGGCCAATATATCAGGAGAACATGAAGTGGAAAAAGGTACACTAAATTTCAGCTTCAAACGCATCGCCTTAAAGTTGCCAATAAGAGGCGCATGCCTTTCAAGAGGGGTTCGAAAATTCTGCGTCTCTTCGTTAAACAGTCACTGTCTCTAAACTTCTGCCCCACTTGTCGCTCACTGATTTGCTCTCCGGAGACGTTACTTTGTGCCATCCCTTTCGACGGCATGTTCTCCTGTTACAAAGCCCAATGTTGTGCATTTTGAAAATTTTCGCCAAATTTGGGCCAATGTATCAGGAGAACATGAAGTGGAAAGAGGTACACTAAATTTCAGCTTCAAACGCATCGCCTTAAAGTTGGAAATAAGAGGCGCAGGCCTTTCAAGAGGCGTTCGAAAATTCTGCGTCTCTTCGTTAAACAGTCACTGTCTCGAAACATCTGCGCCACCCCTCGCTCTTCGATTTGCTCTCCGGAGACGTTACTTTGTGCCATCCCTTTCGACGGCATGTTCTCCTGTTACAAAGCGCAATTTTGTGCGTTCTGAAAATTTTCGCCAGATTTTGGCCAATATATCATGAGAACATGAAGTGGAAAGAGGTATACTAAATTTCAGCTTCAATGGCTTCGCTTTAAAGTTGCTAATATGAGGCGCATTCCTTTCAAGAGGCGTTCGAAAATTCTGCGTCTCTTTGTTAAACAGTCACTGTCTCGAAACTTCTGCCCCACTTCTCGCGCACTGATTTGATCTCCGGAGACGTTACTTTGTGCCATCCCTTTCGACGGCTTGTTCTCCTGTTACAAAGCCCGATGTTGTTCATTCTGAAAATTTTCGCCAGATTTTGGCCAATGTATCATGAGAACATGAAGTGGAAAGAGGTATACTAAATTTCAGCTTCAAAGGCATCGCCTTAAAGTTGGAAATAGGAGGCGGAGGCTTTCAAGAGGCGTTCGAATATTCTGCGTCTCTTCGTTAAACAGTCACTGTCTCGAAACATCTGCGCCACTTCTCGATCTTTGATTTGCTCTCCGGAGACGTTACTTTGTGCCATATCTTTCGACGGCATGTTCTCCTGTTACAAAGCCCAATTTTGTGCATTCTCGAAATTTTCGCCTAATTTTGGCCAATATATCAGGAGAACATGAAGTGGAAAAAGGTACACTAAATTTCAGCTTCAAACGCATCGCCTTAAAGTTGCCAATAAGAGGCGCAGGCCTTTCAAGAGGGGTTCGAAAATTCTGCGTCTCTTCGTTAAACAGTCACTGTCTCTAAACTTCTGCCCCCACTTGTCGCTCACTGATTTGCTCTCCGGAGACGTTACTTTGTGCCATCCCTTTCGACGGCATGTTCTCCTGTTACAAAGCCCAATGTTGTGCATTTTGAAAATTTTCGCCAAATTTGGGCCAATGTATCAGGAGAACATGAAGTGGAAAGAGGTACACTAAATTTCAGCTTCAAACGCATCGCCTTAAAGTTGGAAATAAGAGGCGCAGGCCTTTCAAGAGGCGTTCGAAAATTCTGCGTCTCTTCGTTAAACAGTCACTGTCTCGAAACATCTGCGCCACCCCTCGCTCTTCGATTTGCTCTCCGGAGACGTTACTTTGTGCCATCCCTTTCGACGGCATGTTCTCCTGTTACAAAGCGCAATTTTGTGCGTTCTGAAAATTTTCGCCAGATTTTGGCCAATATATCATGAGAACATGAAGTGGAAAGAGGTATACTAAATTTCAGCTTCAAAGGCTTCGCTTTAAAGTTGCTAATATGAGGCGCATTCCTTTCAAGAGGCGTTCGAAAATTCTGCGTCTCTTTGTTAAACAGTCACTGTCCCGAAACTTCTGCCCCACTTCTCGCGCACTGATTTGCTCTCCGGAGACGTTACTTTGTGCCATCCCTTTCGACGGCATGTTCTCCTGTTATAAAGCGCAATTTTGTGCGTTCTGAAAATTTTCGCCGGATTTTGGCCAATGTATCATGAGAACATGAAGTGGAAAGAGGTATACTAAATTTCAGCTTCAAATGCATCGCCTTAAAGTTGGAAATAAGAGGCGGAGGCCTTTCAAGAGGCGTTCGAAAATTCTGCGTCTCTTCGTTATACAGTCACTGTCTCGAAACACATGCGCCACTTCTCGCTCATTGATTTGCTCTCCGGAGACGTTACTTTGTGCCATCCCTTTCGACGGCATGTTCTCCTGTTACAAAGCCCAATTTTGTGCATTCTTAAAATTTTGGCCAAATTTTGGCCAATGTATGAGGAGAACATGAAGTGGAAAGAGGTACACTAAATTTCAGCTTCAAAGGCATCGCTTTAAAGTTGCTAATATGAGGCGCATTCCTTTCAAGAGGCGTTCGAAATTTCTGCGTCTCTTCGTTAAACAGTCACTGTCTCGAAACTTCTGCCACACTTCTCGCGCACTGATTTGCTCTCCGGAGACGTTACTTTGTGCCATCCCTTTCGACGGCATGTTCTCCTGTTACAAAGCGCAATTTTGTGCATTCTCGAAATTTTCGCCTAATTTTGGCCAATATATCAGGAGAACATGAAGTGGAAAAAGGTACACTAAATTTCAGCTTCAAACGCATCGCCTTAAAGTTGCCAATAAGAGGCGCAGGCCTTTCAAGAGGGGTTCGAAAATTCTGCGTCTCTTCGTTAAACAGTCACTGTCTCTAAACTTCTGCCCCACTTGTCGCTCACTGATTTGCTCTCCGGAGACGTTACTTTGTGCCATCCCTTTCGACGGCATGTTCTCCTGTTACAAAGCCCAATGTTGTGCATTTTGAAAATTTTCGCCAAATTTGGGCCAATGTATCAGGAGAACATGAAGTGGAAAGAGGTACACTAAATTTCAGCTTCAAACGCATCGCCTTAAAGTTGGAAATAAGAGGCGCAGGCCTTTCAAGAGGCGTTCGAAAATTCTGCGTCTCTTCGTTAAACAGTCACTGTCTCGAAACATCTGCGCCACCCCTCGCTCTTCGATTTGCTCTCCGGAGACGTTACTTTGTGCCATCCCTTTCGACGGCATGTTCTCCTGTTACAAAGCGCAATTTTGTGCGTTCTGAAAATTTTCGCCAGATTTTGGCCAATATATCATGAGAACATGAAGTGGAAAGAGGTATACTAAATTTCAGCTTCAAAGGCTTCGCTTTAAAGTTGCTAATATGAGGCGCATTCCTTTCAAGAGGCGTTCGAAAATTCTGCGTCTCTTTGTTAAACAGTCACTGTCTCGAAACTTCTGCCCCACTTCTCGCGCACTGATTTGATCTCCGGAGACGTTACTTTGTGCCATCCCTTTCGACGGCTTGTTCTCCTGTTACAAAGCCCGATGTTGTTCATTCTGAAAATTTTCGCCAGATTTTGGCCAATGTATCATGAGAACATGAAGTGGAAAGAGGTATACTAAATTTCAGCTTCAAAGGCATCGCCTTAAAGTTGGAAATAGGAGGCGGAGGCCTTTCAAGAGGCGTTCGAATATTCTGCGTCTCTTCGTTATACAGTCACTGTCTCGAAACACATGCGCCACTTCTCGCTCATTGATTTGCTCTCCGGAGACGTTACTTTGTGCCATATCTTTCGACGGCATGTTCTCCTGTTACAAAGCCCAATTTTGTGCATTCTCGAAATTTTCGCCTAATTTTGGCCAATATATCAGGAGAACATGAAGTGGAAAAAGGTACACTAAATTTCAGCTTCAAACGCATCGCCTTAAAGTTGCCAATAAGAGGCGCATGCCTTTCAAGAGGGGTTCGAAAATTCTGCGTCTCTTCGTTAAACAGTCACTGTCTCTAAACTTCTGCCCCACTTGTCGCTCACTGATTTGCTCTCCGGAGACGTTACTTTGTGCCATCCCTTTCGACGGCATGTTCTCCTGTTACAAAGCCCAATGTTGTGCATTTTGAAAATTTTCGCCAAATTTGGGCCAATGTATCAGGAGAACATGAAGTGGAAAAAGGTACACTAAATTTCAGCTTCAAACGCATCGCCTTAAAGTTGGAAATAACAGGCGCAGGCCTTTCAAGAGGCGTTCGAAAATTCTGCGTCTCTTCGTTAAACAGTCACTGTCTCGAAACATCTGCGCCACTCCTCGCTCTTTGATTTGCTCTCCGGAGACGTTACTTTGTGCCATATCTTTCGACGGCATGTTCTCCTGTTACAAAGCCCAATTTTGTGCATTCTCGAAATTTTCGCCTAATTTTGGCCAATATATCAGGAGAACATGAAGTGGAAAAAGGTACACTAAATTTCAGCTTCAAACGCATCGCCTTAAAGTTGCCAATAAGAGGCGCAGGCCTTTCAAGAGGGGTTCGAAAATTCTGCGTCTCTTCGTTAAACAGTCACTGTCTCTAAACTTCTGCCCCACTTGTCGCTCACTGATTTGCTCTCCGGAGACGTTACTTTGTGCCATCCCTTTCGACGGCATGTTCTCCTGTTACAAAGCCCAATGTTGTGCATTTTGAAAATTTTCGCCAAATTTGGGCCAATGTATCAGGAGAACATGAAGTGGAAAAAGGTACACTAAATTTCAGCTTCAAACGCATCGCCTTAAAGTTGCCAATAAGAGGCGCACGCCTTTCAAGAGGGGTTCGAAAATTCTGCGTCTCTTCGTTATACAGTCACGGTCTCGAAACACATGCGCCACATCTCGCTCATTGATTTGCTCTCCGGAGACGTTACTTTGTGCCATCTCTTTCAACGGCATGATCTCCTGTTAAAAAGCGCAATTTTGTGCGTTCTGAAAATTTTCGCAGGTTTTGGCCAATATATCAGGAGAACATGAAGTGGAATGAGGTATACTAAATTTCAGCTTCAAATGCATCACCTTAAAGTTGCCAATAAGAGGCGCAGGCCTTTCAAGAGTGGTTCGAAAATTCTGCGTCTCTTCGTTATACAGTCACTGTCTCGAAACACATGCGCCACTTCTCGCTCATTGATTTGCTCTCCGGAGACGTTACTTTGTGCCATCCTTTCGACGGCATGTTCTCCTGTTACAAAGCCCAATTTTGTGCATTCTTAAAATTTTGGCCAAATTTTGGCCAATGTATGAGGAGAACATGAAGTGGAAAGAGGTACACTAAATTTCAGCTTCAAAGGCATCGCTTTAAAGTTGCTAATATGAGGCGCATTCCTTTCAAGAGGCGTTCGAAAATTCTGCGTCTCTTCGTTAAACAGTCACTGTCTCGAAACTTCTGCCCCACTTCTCGCGCACTGATTTGCTCTCCGGAGACGTTACTTTGTGCCATCCCTTTCGACGGCATGTTCTCCTGTTACAAAGCGCAATTTTGTGCGTTCTGAAAATTTTCGCCGGATTTTGGCCAATGTATCATGAGAACATGAAGTGGAAAGAGGTATACTAAATTTCAGCTTCAAATGCATCGCCTTAAAGTTGGAAATAAGAGGCGGAGGCCTTTCAAGAGGCGTTCGAAAATTCTGCGTCTCTTCGTTATACAGTCACTGTCTCGAAACACATGTGCCACTTCTCGCTCATTGATTTGCTCTCCGGAGACGTTACTTTGTGCCATCCCTTTCGACGGCATGTTCTCCTGTTACAAAGCCCAATTTTGTGCATTCTTAAAATTTTGGCCAAATTTTGGCCAATGTATGAGGAGAACATGAAGTGGAAAGAGGTACACTAAATTTCAGCTTCAAAGGCATCGCTTTAAAGTTGCTAATATGAGGCGCATTCCTTTCAAGAGGCGTTCGAAATTTCTGCGTCTCTTCGTTAAACAGTCACTGTCTCGAAACTTCTGCCACACTTCTCGCGCACTGATTTGCTCTCCGGAGACGTTACTTTGTGCCATCCCTTTCGACGGCATGTTCTCCTGTTACAAAGCGCAATTTTGTGCGTTCTGAAAATTTTCGCCGGATTTTGGCCAATGTATCATGAGAACATGAAGTGGAAAGAGGTATACTAAATTTCAGCTTCAAATGCATCGCCTTCAAGTTGGAAATAAGAGGCGGAGGCCTTTCAAGAGGCGTTCGAAAATTCTGCGTCTCTTCGTTAAACAGTCACTGTCTCGAAACATCTGCGCCACTCCTCGCTCTTCGATTTGCTCTCCGGAGACGTTACTTTGTGCCATCTCTTTCAACGGCATGATCTCCTGTTACAAAGCGCAATTTTGTGCATTCTGAAAATATTCGCAGGTTTTGGCCAATATATCAGGAGAACATGAAGTGTAATGAGGTATACTAAATTTCAGCTTCAAAGGCATCGCCGTAAAGTTGGAAATAAGAGGCGGAGGCTTTTCAAGAGGCGTTCGAATATTCTGCGTCTCTTCGTTAAACAGTCACTGTCTCTAAACTTCTGCCCCACTTGTCGCTCACTGATTTGCTCTCCGGAGACGTTACTTTGTGCCATCCCTTTCGACGGCATGTTCTCCTGTTACAAAGCCCAATGTTGTGCATTTTGAAAATTTTCGCCAAATTTGGGCCAATGTATCAGGAGAACATGAAGTGGAAAAAGGTACACTAAATTTCAGCTTCAAACGCATCGCCTTAAAGTTGCCAATAAGAGGCGCACGCCTTTCAAGAGGGGTTCGAAAATTCTGCGTCTCTTCGTTATACAGTCACTGTCTCGAAACACATGCGCCACTTCTCGCTCATTGATTTGCTCTCCGGAGACGTTACTTTGTGCCATCTCTTTCAACGGCATGATCTCCTGTTAAAAAGCGCAATTTTGTGCATTCTGAAAATATTCGCAGGTTTTGGCCAATATATCAGGAGAACATGAAGTGGAATGAGGTATACTAAATTTCAGCTTCAAATGCATCACCTTAAAGTTGCCAATAAGAGGCGCAGGCCTTTCAAGAGGGGTTCGAAAATTCTGCGTCTCTTCGTTATACAGTCACTGTCTCGAAACACATGCGCCACTTCTCGCTCATTGATTTGCTCTCCGGAGACGTTACTTTGTGCCATCTCTTTCAACGGCATGATCTCCTGTTAAAAAGCGCAATTTTGTGCGTTCTGAAAATTTTCGCAGGTTTTGGCCAATATATCAGGAGAACATGAAGTGGAATCAGGTATACTAAATTTCAGCTTCAAATGCATCACCTTAAAGTTGCCAATAAGAGGCGCAGGCCTTTCAAGAGTGGTTCGAAAATTCTGCGTCTCTTCGTTATACAGTCACTGTCTCGAAACACATGCGCCACTTCTCGCTCATTGATTTGCTCTCCGGAGACGTTACTTTGTGCCATCCCTTTCGACGGCATGTTCTCCTGTTACAAAGCCCAATTTTGTGCATTCTTAAAATTTTGGCCAAATTTTGGCCAATGTATGAGGAGAACATGAAGTGGAAAGAGGTACACTAAATTTCAGCTTCAAAGGCATCGCTTTAAAGTTGCTAATATGAGGCGCATTCCTTTCAAGAGGCGTTCGAAATTTCTGCGTCTCTTCGTTAAACAGTCACTGTCTCGAAACTTCTGCCACACTTCTCGCGCACTGATTTGCTCTCCGGAGACGTTACTTTGTGCCATCCCTTTCGACGGCATGTTCTCCTGTTACAAAGCGCAATTTTGTGCGTTCTGAAAATTTTCGCCGGATTTTGGCCAATGTATCATGAGAACATGAAGTGGAAAGAGGTACACTAAATTTCAGCTTCAAACGCATCGCCTTAAAGTTGCCAATAAGAGGCGCAGGCCTTTCAAGAGGGGTTCGAAAATTCTGCGTCTCTTCGTTATACAGTCACTGTCTCGAAACACATGCGCCACTTCTCGCTCATTGATTTGCTCTCCGGAGACGTTACTTTGTGACATATCTTTCGACGGCATGTTCTCCTGTTACAAAGCCCAATTTTGTGCATTCTCGAAATTTTCGCCTAATTTTGGCCAATATATCAGGAGAACATGAAGTGGAAAAAGGTACACTAAATTTCAGCTTCAAACGCATCGCCTTAAAGTTGCCAATAAGAGGCGCAGGCCTTTCAAGAGGCGTTCGAAAATTCTGCGTCTCTTCGTTAAACAGTCACTGTCTCGAAACATCTGCGCCACTCCTCGCTCTTCGATTTGCTCTCCGGAGACGTTACTTTGTGCCATCTCTTTCAACGGCATGATCTCCTGTTACAAAGCGCAATTTTGTGCATTCTGAAAATATTCGCAGGTTTTGGCCAATATATCAGGAGAACATGAAGTGTAATGAGGTATACTAAATTTCAGCTTCAAAGGCATCGCCGTAAAGTTGGAAATAAGAGGCGGAGGCTTTTCAAGAGGCGTTCGAATATTCTGCGTCTCTTCGTTATACAGTCACTGTCTCGAAACACATGCGCCACTTCTCGCTCATTGATTTGCTCTCCGGAGACGTTACTTTGTGACATATCTTTCGACGGCATGTTCTCCTGTTACAAAGCCCAATTTTGTGCATTCTCGAAATTTTCGCCTAATTTTGGCCAATATATCAGGAGAACATGAAGTGGAAAAAGGTACACTAAATTTCAGCTTCAAACGCATCGCCTTAAAGTTGCCAATAAGAGGCGCAGGCCTTTCAAGAGGGGTTCGAAAATTCTGCGTCTCTTCGTTATACAGTCACTGTCTCGAAACACATGCGCCACTTCTCGCTCATTGATTTGCTCTCCGGAGACGTTACTTTGTGCCATCTCTTTCAACGGCATGATCTCCTGTTAAAAAGCGCAATTTTGTGCATTCTGAAAATATTCGCAGGTTTTGGCCAATATATCAGGAGAACATGAAGTGGAATGAGGTATACTAAATTTCAGCTTCAAATGCATCACCTTAAAGTTGCCAATAAGAGGCGCAGGCCTTTCAAGAGGGGTTCGAAAATTCTGCGTCTCTTCGTTATACAGTCACTGTCTCGAAACACATGCGCCACTTCTCGCTCATTGATTTGCTCTCCGGAGACGTTACTTTGTGCCATCTCTTTCAACGGCATGATCTCCTGTTAAAAAGCGCAATTTTGTGCGTTCTGAAAATTTTCGCAGGTTTTGGCCAATATATCAGGAGAACATGAAGTGGAATGAGGTATACTAAATTTCAGCTTCAAATGCATCACCTTAAAGTTGCCAATAAGAGGCGCAGGCCTTTCAAGAGTGGTTCGAAAATTCTGCGTCTCTTCGTTATACAGTCACTGTCTCGAAACACATGCGCCACTTCTCGCTCATTGATTTGCTCTCCGGAGACGTTACTTTGTGCCATCCCTTTCGACGGCATGTTCTCCTGTTACAAAGCCCAATTATGTGCATTCTTAAAATTTTGGCCAAATTTTGGCCAATGTATGAGGAGAACATGAAGTGGAAAGAGGTACACTAAATTTCAGCTTCAAAGGCATCGCTTTAAAGTTGCTAATATGAGGCGCATTCCTTTCAAGAGGCGTTCGAAAATTCTGCGTCTCTTCGTTAAACAGTCACTGTCTCGAAACTTCTGCCCCACTTCTCGCGCACTGATTTGCTCTCCGGAGACGTTACTTTGTGCCATCCCTTTCGACGGCATGTTCTCCTGTTACAAAGCCCAATTTTGTGCATTCTCGAAATTTTCGCCTAATTTTGGCCAATATATCAGGAGAACATGAAGTGGAAAAAGGTACACTAAATTTCAGCTTCAAACGCATCGCCTTAAAGTTGCCAATAAGAGGCGCATGCCTTTCAAGAGGGGTTCGAAAATTCTGCGTCTCTTCGTTAAACAGTCACTGTC
>NW_027485055.1:0-62087 GCF_050908995.1 Andrena cerasifolii | reverse complement strand
TTTCCACTTCATTTTCTCCTGATATATTGGCCAAAATCTGGTGAAAATTTGGAGAATACACAAAATTGTGCTTTGTAAGAGGAGAACATGCCGTCGAAAGAGATGGCACAAAGTTACGTCTCCGGAGAGCAAATCAAAGAGCGAGAAGTGGCGCAGATGTTTCGAGACAGTGACTGTTTAACGAAGAGACGCAGAATTTTCGAACGCCTCTTGAAAGGCCTGCGCCTCTTATTTGCAACTTTAAGGCGATGCCTTTGAAGCTGAAATTTAGTATACCTCTTTCCACTTCATGTTCTCCTGATATATTGGCCAAAATCTGGCGAAAATTTTCAGAATGCACAAAGTTGGGCTTTGTAACAGGAGAACATGCCGTCGAAAGAGATGGCACAAAGTAATGTCTCCGGAGAGCAAATCAAAGAGCGAGAAGTGGCGCAGATGTTTCGAGACAGTGACTGTTTAACGAAGAGACGCAGAATTTTCGAACGCCTCTTGAGAGGCCTGCGCCTCTTATTTGCAACTTTAAGGTGATGCCTTTGAAGCTGAAATTTAGTATACCTCTTTCCACTTCATTTTCTCCTGATATATTGGCCAAAATCTGGCGAAAATTTCGATAATACACAAAATTGTGCTTTGTAACAGGACAACATGCCGTCGAAAGAGATGGAACAAAGTAACGTCTCTGGAGAGCAAATCAAAGAGCGAGAAGTGGCGCAGATGTTTCGAGACAGTGACTGTTTAACGAAGAGACGCAGAATTTTCGAACGCCTCTTGAAAGGCCTGCGCCTCTTATTTGCAACTTTAAGGCGATGCCTTTGAAGCTGAAATTTAGTATACCTCTTTCCACTTCATTTTCTCCTGATATATTGGCCAAAATCTGGTGAAAATTTGGAGAATACACAAAATTGTGCTTTGTAAGAGGAGAACATGCCGTCGAAAGAGATGGCACAAAGTTACGTCTCCGGAGAGCAAATCAAAGAGCGAGAAGTGGCGCAGATGTTTCGAGACAGTGACTGTTTAACGAAGAGACGCAGAATTTTCGAACGCCTCTTGAAAGGCCTGCGCCTCTTATTTGCAACTTTAAGGCGATGCCTTTGAAGCTGAAATTTAGTATACCTCTTTCCACTTCATGTTCTCCTGATATATTGGCCAAAATCTGGCGAAAATTTTCAGAATGCACAAAGTTGGGCTTTGTAACAGGAGAACATGCCGTCGAAAGAGATGGCACAAAGTAATGTCTCCGGAGAGCAAATCAAAGAGCGAGAAGTGGCGCAGATGTTTCGAGACAGTGACTGTTTAACGAAGAGACGCAGAATTTTCGAACGCCTCTTGAGAGGCCTGCGCCTCTTATTTGCAACTTTAAGGCGATGCCTTTGAAGCTGAAATTTAGTATACCTCTTTCCACTTCATTTTCTCCTGATATATTGGCCAAAATCTGGTGAAAATTTGGAGAATACACAAAATTGTGCTTTGTAAGAGGAGAACATGCCGTCGAAAGAGATGGCACAAAGTAACGTCTCTGGAGAGCATATCAAAGAGCGAGAAGTGGCGCAGGTGTTTCGAGACAGTGACTGTTTAACGAAGAGACGCAGAATTTTCGAACGCCTCTTGAAAGGCCTGCGCCTCTTATTTGCAACTTT
Organism: Andrena cerasifolii; assembly: GCF_050908995.1. Classification (NCBI taxonomy): domain Eukaryota; kingdom Metazoa; phylum Arthropoda; class Insecta; order Hymenoptera; family Andrenidae; genus Andrena; species Andrena cerasifolii. Next base: position 60,450 of record NW_027485055.1, on the reverse strand, counting down.
AAGGCGATGCCTTTGAAGCTTAAATTTAGTATACCTCTTTCCACTTCATTTTCTCCTGATATGTTGGCCAAAATCTGGCGAAAATTTCGATAATACACAAAATTGTGCTTTGTAACAGGACAACATGCCGTCGAAAGAGATGGAACAAAGTAACGTCTCTGGAGAGCAAATCAAAGAGCGAGAAGTGGCGCAGATGTTTCGAGACAGTGACTGTTTAACGAAGAGACGCAGAATTTTCGAACGCCTCTTGAAAGGCCTGCGCCTCTTATTTGCAACTTTAAGGCGATGCCTTTGAAGCTGAAATTTAGTATACCTCTTTCCACTTCATTTTCTCCTGATATATTGGCCAAAATCTGGTGAAAATTTGGAGAATACACAAAATTGTGCTTTGTAACAGGACAACATGCCGTCGAAAGGGATGGAACAAAGTAACGTCTCTGGAGAGCAAATCAAAGAGCGAGAAGTGGCGCAGATGTTTCGAGACAGTGACTGTTTAACGAAGAGACGCAGAATTTTCGAACGCCTCTTGAAAGGCCTGCGCCTCTTATTTACAACTTTAAGGCGATGCCTTTGAAGCTGAAATTTAGTATACCTCTTTCCACTTCATTTTCTACTGATATATTGGCCAAAATCTGGTGAAAATTTGGAGAATACACAAAATTGTGCTTTGTAAGAGGAGAACATGCCGTCGAAAGAGATGGCACAAAGTTACGTCTCCGGAGAGCAAATCAAAGAGCGAGAAGTGGCGCAGATGTTTCGAGACAGTGACTGTTTAACGAAGAGACGCAGAATTTTCGAACGCCTCTTGAAAGGCCTGCGCCTCTTATTTGCAACTTTAAGGCGATGCCTTTGAAGCTGAAATTTAGTATACCTCTTTCCACTTCATGTTCTCCTGATATATTGGCCAAAATCTGGCGAAAATTTTCAGAATGCACATAGTTGGGCTTTGTAACAGGAGAACATGCCGTCGAAAGAGATGGCACAAAGTAATGTCTCCGGAGAGCAAATCAAAGAGCGAGAAGTGGCGCAGATGTTTCGAGACAGTGACTGTTTAACGAAGAGACGCAGAATTTTCGAACGCCTCTTGAAAGGCCTGCGCCTCTTATTTACAACTTTAAGGCGATGCCTTTGAAGCTGAAATTTAGTATACCTCTTTCCACTTCATTTTCTACTGATATATTGGCCAAAATCTGGTGAAAATTTGGAGAATACACAAAATTGTGCTTTGTAAGAGGAGAACATGCCGTCGAAAGAGATGGCACAAAGTTACGTCTCCGGAGAGCAAATCAAAGAGCGAGAAGTGGCGCAGATGTTTCGAGACAGTGACTGTTTAACGAAGAGACGCAGAATTTTCGAACGCCTCTTGAAAGGCCTGCGCCTCTAATTTGCAACTTTACTGCGATGCCTTTGAAGCTGAAATTTAGTATACCTCTTTCCACTTCATTTTCTCCTGATATATTGGCCAAAATCTGGCGAAAATTTCGATAATACACAAAATTGTGCTTTGTAACAGGACAACATGCCGTCGAAAGAGATGGAACAAAGTAACGTCTCTGGAGAGCAAATCAAAGAGCGAGAAGTGGCGCAGATGTTTCGAGACAGTGACTGTTTAACGAAGAGACGCAGAATTTTCGAACGCCTCTTGAAAGGCCTGCGCCTCTTATTTGCAACTTTAAGGCGATGCCTTTGAAGCTGAAATTTAGTATACCTCTTTCCACTTCATTTTCTCCTGATATATTGGCCAAAATCTGGTGAAAATTTGGAGAATACACAAAATTGTGCTTTGTAAGAGGAGAACATGCCGTCGAAAGAGATGGCACAAAGTTACGTCTCCGGAGAGCAAATCAAAGAGCGAGAAGTGGCGCAGATGTTTCGAGACAGTGACTGTTTAACGAAGAGACGCAGAATTTTCGAACGCCTCTTGAAAGGCCTGCGCCTCTTATTTGCAACTTTAAGGCGATGCCTTTGAAGCTGAAATTTAGTATACCTCTTTCCACTTCATGTTCTCCTGATATATTGGCCAAAATCTGGCGAAAATTTTCAGAATGCACAAAGTTGGGCTTTGTAACAGGAGAACATGCCGTCGAAAGAGATGGCACAAAGTAATGTCTCCGGAGAGCAAATCAAAGAGCGAGAAGTGGCGCAGATGTTTCGAGACAGTGACTGTTTAACGAAGAGACGCAGAATTTTCGAACGCCTCTTGAGAGGCCTGCGCCTCTTATTTGCAACTTTAAGGCGATGCCTTTGAAGCTGAAATTTAGTATACCTCTTTCCACTTCATTTTCTCCTGATATATTGGCCAAAATCTGGTGAAAATTTGGAGAATACACAAAATTGTGCTTTGTAAGAGGAGAACATGCCGTCGAAAGAGATGGCACAAAGTTACGTCTCCGGAGAGCAAATCAAAGAGCGAGAAGTGGCGCAGATGTTTCGAGACAGTGACTGTTTAACGAAGAGACGCAGAATTTTCGAACGCCTCTTGAAAGGCCTGCGCCTCTAATTTGCAACTTTACTGCGATGCCTTTGAAGCTGAAATTTAGTATACCTCTTTCCACTTCATTTTCTCCTGATATATTGGCCAAAATCTGGCGAAAATTTCGATAATACACAAAATTGTGCTTTGTAACAGGACAACATGCCGTCGAAAGAGATGGAACAAAGTAACGTCTCTGGAGAGCAAATCAAAGAGCGAGAAGTGGCGCAGATGTTTCGAGACAGTGACTGTTTAACGAAGAGACGCAGAATTTTCGAACGCCTCTTGAAAGGCCTGCGCCTCTTATTTGCAACTTTAAGGCGATGCCTTTGAAGCTGAAATTTAGTATACCTCTTTCCACTTCATTTTCTCCTGATATATTGGCCAAAATCTGGTGAAAATTTGGAGAATACACAAAATTGTGCTTTGTAAGAGGAGAACATGCCGTCGAAAGAGATGGCACAAAGTTACGTCTCCGGAGAGCAAATCAAAGAGCGAGAAGTGGCGCAGATGTTTCGAGACAGTGACTGTTTAACGAAGAGACGCAGAATTTTCGAACGCCTCTTGAAAGGCCTGCGCCTCTTATTTGCAACTTTAAGGCGATGCCTTTGAAGCTGAAATTTAGTATACCTCTTTCCACTTCATGTTCTCCTGATATATTGGCCAAAATCTGGCGAAAATTTTCAGAATGCACAAAGTTGGGCTTTGTAACAGGAGAACATGCCGTCGAAAGAGATGGCACAAAGTAATGTCTCCGGAGAGCAAATCAAAGAGCGAGAAGTGGCGCAGATGTTTCGAGACAGTGACTGTTTAACGAAGAGACGCAGAATTTTCGAACGCCTCTTGAGAGGCCTGCGCCTCTTATTTGCAACTTTAAGGCGATGCCTTTGAAGCTGAAATTTAGTATACCTCTTTCCACTTCATTTTCTCCTGATATATTGGCCAAAATCTGGTGAAAATTTGGAGAATACACAAAATTGTGCTTTGTAAGAGGAGAACATGCCGTCGAAAGAGATGGAACAAAGTAACGTCTCTGGAGAGCAAATCAAAGAGCGAGAAGTGGCGCAGATGTTTCGAGACAGTGACTGTTTAACGAAGAGACGCAGAATTTTCGAACGCCTCTTGAAAGGCCTGCGCCTCTTATTTGCAACTTTAAGGCGATGCCTTTGAAGCTGAAATTTAGTATACCTCTTTCCACTTCATTTTCTCCTGATATATTGGCCAAAATCTGGTGAAAATTTGGAGAATACACAAAATTGTGCTTTGTAAGAGGAGAACATGCCGTCGAAAGAGATGGCACAAAGTTACGTCTCCGGAGAGCAAAGCAAAGAGCGAGAAGTGGCGCAGATGTTTCGAGACAGTGACTGTTTAACGAAGAGACGCAGAATTTTCGAACGCCTCTTGAAAGGCCTGCGCCTCTTATTTGCAACTTTAAGGCGATGCCTTTGAAGCTGAAATTTAGTATACCTCTTTCCACTTCATGTTCTCCTGATATATTGGCCAAAATCTGGCGAAAATTTTCAGAATGCACAAAGTTGGGCTTTGTAACAGGAGAACATGCCGTCGAAAGAGATGGCACAAAGTAATGTCTCCGGAGAGCAAATCAAAGAGCGAGAAGTGGCGCAGATGTTTCGAGACAGTGACTGTTTAACGAAGAGACGCAGAATTTTCGAACGCCTCTTGAGAGGCCTGCGCCTCTTATTTGCAACTTTAAGGTGATGCCTTTGAAGCTGAAATTTAGTATACCTCTTTCCACTTCATTTTCTCCTGATATATTGGCCAAAATCTGGCGAAAATTTCGATAATACACAAAATTGTGCTTTGTAACAGGACAACATGCCGTCGAAAGAGATGGAACAAAGTAACGTCTCTGGAGAGCAAATCAAAGAGCGAGCAGTGGCGCAGATGTTTCGAGACAGTGACTGTTTAACGAAGAGACGCAGAATTTTCGAACGCCTCTTGAAAGGCCTGCGCCTCTTATTTGCAACTTTAAGGCGATGCCTTTGAAGCTGAAATTTAGTATACCTCTTTCCACTTGATTTTCTCCTGATATATTGGCCAAAATCTGGTGAAAATTTGGAGAATACACAAAATTGTGCTTTGTAAGAGGAGAACATGCCGTCGAAAGAGATGGCACAAAGTTACGTCTCCGGAGAGCAAATCAAAGAGCGAGAAGTGGCGCAGATGTTTCGAGACAGTGACTGTTTAACGAAGAGACGCAGAATTTTCGAACGCCTCTTGAAAGGCCTGCGCCTCTTATTTGCAACTTTAAGGCGATGCCTTTGAAGCTGAAATTTAGTATACCTCTTTCCACTTCATGTTCTCCTGATATATTGGCCAAAATCTGGCGAAAATTTTCAGAATGCACAAAGTTGGGCTTTGTAACAGGAGAACATGCCGTCGAAAGAGATGGCACAAAGTAATGTCTCCGGAGAGCAAATCAAAGAGCGAGAAGTGGCGCAGATGTTTCGAGACAGTGACTGTTTAACGAAGAGACGCAGAATTTTCGAACGCCTCTTGAAAGGCCTGCGCCTCTTATTTGCAACTTTAAGGCGATGCCTTTGAAGCTGAAATTTAGTATACCTCTTTCCACTTCATTTTCTCCTGATATATTGGCCAAAATCTGGTGAAAATTTGGAGAATACACAAAATTGTGCTTTGTAAGAGGAGAACATGCCGTCGAAAGAGATGGCACAAAGTTACGTCTCCGGAGAGCAAATCAAAGAGCGAGAAGTGGCGCAGATGTTTCGAGACAGTGACTGTTTAACGAAGAGACGCAGAATTTTCGAACGCCTCTTGAAAGGCCTGCGCCTCTTATTTGCAACTTTAAGGCGATGCCTTTGAAGCTGAAATTTAGTATACCTCTTTCCACTTCATGTTCTCCTGATATATTGGCCAAAATCTGGCGAAAATTTTCAGAATGCACAAAGTTGGGCTTTGTAACAGGAGAACATGCCTTCGAAAGAGATGGCACAAAGTAATGTCTCCGGAGAGCAAATCAAAGAGCGAGAAGTGGCGCAGATGTTTCGAGACAGTGACTGTTTAACGAAGAGACGCAGAATTTTCGAACGCCTCTTGAAAGGCCTGCGCCTCTTATTTGCAACTTTAAGGCGATGCCTTTGAAGCTAAAATTTAGTATACCTCTTTCCACTTCATTTTCTCCTGATATATTGGCCAAAATCTGGTGAAAATTTGGAGAATACACAAAATTGTGCTTTGTAAGAGGAGAACATGCCGTCGAAAGAGATGGCACAAAGTTACGTCTCCGGAGAGCAAATCAAAGAGCGAGAAGTGGCGCAGATGTTTCGAGACAGTGACTGTTTAACGAAGAGACGCAGAATTTTCGAACGCCTCTTGAAAGGCCTGCGCCTCTTATTTGCAACTTTAAGGCGATGCCTTTGAAGCTGAAATTTAGTATACCTCTTTCCACTTCATGTTCTCCTGATATATTGGCCAAAATCTGGCGAAAATTTTCAGAATGCACAAAGTTGGGCTTTGTAACAGGAGAACATGCCGTCGAAAGAGATGGCACAAAGTAATGTCTCCGGAGAGCAAATCAAAGAGCGAGAAGTGGCGCAGATGTTTCGAGACAGTGACTGTTTAACGAAGAGACGCAGAATTTTCGAACGCCTCTTGAGAGGCCTGCGCCTCTTATTTGCAACTTTAAGGTGATGCCTTTGAAGCTGAAATTTAGTATACCTCTTTCCACTTCATTTTCTCCTGATATATTGGCCAAAATCTGGCGAAAATTTCGATAATACACAAAATTGTGCTTTGTAACAGGACAACATGCCGTCGAAAGAGATGGAACAAAGTAACGTCTCTGGAGAGCAAATCAAAGAGCGAGCAGTGGCGCAGATGTTTCGAGACAGTGACTGTTTAACGAAGAGACGCAGAATTTTCGAACGCCTCTTGAAAGGCCTGCGCCTCTTATTTGCAACTTTAAGGCGATGCCTTTGAAGCTGAAATTTAGTATACCTCTTTCCACTTGATTTTCTCCTGATATATTGGCCAAAATCTGGTGAAAATTTGGAGAATACACAAAATTGTGCTTTGTAAGAGGAGAACATGCCGTCGAAAGAGGTGGCACAAAGTTACGTCTCCGGAGAGCAAATCAAAGAGCGAGAAGTGGCGCAGATGTTTCGAGACAGTGACTGTTTAACGAAGAGACGCAGAATTTTCGAACGCCTCTTGAAAGGCCTGCGCCTCTTATTTGCAACTTTAAGGCGATGCCTTTGAAGCTGAAATTTAGTATACCTCTTTCCACTTCATGTTCTCCTGATATATTGGCCAAAATCTGGCGAAAATTTTCAGAATGCACAAAGTTGGGCTTTGTAACAGGAGAACATGCCGTCGAAAGAGATGGCACAAAGTAATGTCTCCGGAGAGCAAATCAAAGAGCGAGAAGTGGCGCAGATGTTTCGAGACAGTGACTGTTTAACGAAGAGACGCAGAATTTTCGAACGCCTCTTGAAAGGCCTGCGCCTCTTATTTGCAACTTTAAGGCGATGCCTTTGAAGCTGAAATTTAGTATACCTCTTTCCACTTCATTTTCTCCTGATATATTGGCCAAAATCTGGTGAAAATTTGGAGAATACACAAAATTGTGCTTTGTAAGAGGAGAACATGCCGTCGAAAGAGATGGCACAAAGTTACGTCTCCGGAGAGCAAATCAAAGAGCGAGAAGTGGCGCAGATGTTTCGAGACAGTGACTGTTTAACGAAGAGACGCAGAATTTTCGAACGCCTCTTGAAAGGCCTGCGCCTCTTATTTGCAACTTTAAGGCGATGCCTTTGAAGCTGAAATTTAGTATACCTCTTTCCACTTCATGTTCTCCTGATATATTGGCCAAAATCTGGCGAAAATTTTCAGAATGCACAAAGTTGGGCTTTGTAACAGGAGAACATGCCGTCGAAAGAGATGGCACAAAGTAATGTCTCCGGAGAGCAAATCAAAGAGCGAGAAGTGGCGCAGATGTTTCGAGACAGTGACTGTTTAACGAAGAGACGCAGAATTTTCGAACGCCTCTTGAGAGGCCTGCGCCTCTTATTTGCAACTTTAAGGCGATGCCTTTGAAGCTGAAATTTAGTATACCTCTTTCCACTTCATTTTCTCCTGATATATTGGCCAAAATCTGGTGAAAATTTGGAGAATACACAAAATTGTGCTTTGTAAGAGGAGAACATGCCGTCGAAAGAGATGGCATAAAGTTACGTCTCCGGAGAGCAAATCAAAGAGCGAGAAGTGGCGCAGATGTTTCGAGACAGTGACTGTTTAACGAAGAGACGCAGAATTTTCGAACGCCTCTTGAAAGGCCTGCGCCTCTTATTTGCAACTTTAAGGCGATGCCTTTGAAGCTGAAATTTAGTATACCTCTTTCCACTTCATGTTCTCCTGATATATTGGCCAAAATCTGGCGAAAATTTTCAGAATGCACAAAGTTGGGCTTTGTAACAGGAGAACATGCCGTCGAAAGAGATGGCACAAAGTAATGTCTCCGGAGAGCAAATCAAAGAGCGAGAAGTGGCGCAGATGTTTCGAGACAGTGACTGTTTAACGAAGAGACGCAGAATTTTCGAACGCCTCTTGAAAGGCCTGCGCCTCTTATTTGCAACTTTAAGGCGATGCCTTTGAAGCTAAAATTTAGTATTCCTCTTTCCACTTCATTTTCTCCTGATATATTGGCCAAAATCAGGTGAAAATTTGGAGAATACACAAAATTGTGCTTTGTAAGAGGAGAACATGCCGTCGAAAGAGATGGCACAAAGTTACGTCTCCGGAGAGCAAATCAAAGAGCGAGAAGTGGCGCAGATGTTTCGAGACAGTGACTGTTTAACGAAGAGACGCAGAATTTTCGAACGCCTCTTGAAAGGCCTGCGCCTCTTATTTGCAACTTTAAGGCGATGCCTTTGAAGCTGAAATTTAGTATACCTCTTTCCACTTCATGTTCTCCTGATATATTGGCCAAAATCTGGCGAAAATTTTCAGAATGCACAAAGTTGGGCTTTGTAACAGGAGAACATGCCGTCGAAAGAGATGGCACAAAGTAATGTCTCCGGAGAGCAAATCAAAGAGCGAGAAGTGGCGCAGATGTTTCGAGACAGTGACTGTTTAACGAAGAGACGCAGAATTTTCGAACGCCTCTTGAGAGGCCTGCGCCTCTTATTTGCAACTTTAAGGTGATGCCTTTGAAGCTGAAATTTAGTATACCTCTTTCCACTTCATTTTCTCCTGATATATTGGCCAAAATCTGGCGAAAATTTCGATAATACACAAAATTGTGCTTTGTAACAGGACAACATGCCGTCGAAAGAGATGGAACAAAGTAACGTCTCTGGAGAGCAAATCAAAGAGCGAGAAGTGGCGCAGATGTTTCGAGACAGTGACTGTTTAACGAAGAGACGCAGAATTTTCGAACGCCTCTTGAAAGGCCTGCGCCTCTTATTTGCAACTTTAAGGCGATGCCTTTGAAGCTGAAATTTAGTATACCTCTTTCCACTTCATGTTCTCCTGATATATTGGCCAAAATCTGGCGAAAATTTTCAGAATGCACAAAGTTGGGCTTTGTAACAGGAGAACATGCCGTCGAAAGAGATGGCACAAAGTAATGTCTCCGGAGAGCAAATCAAAGAGCGAGAAGTGGCGCAGATGTTTCGAGACAGTGACTGTTTAACGAAGAGACGCAGAATTTTCGAACGCCTCTTGAAAGGCCTGCGCCTCTTATTTGCAACTTTAAGGCGATGCCTTTGAAGCTAAAATTTAGTATACCTCTTTCCACTTCATTTTCTCCTGATATATTGGCCAAAATCTGGTGAAAATTTGGAGAATACACAAAATTGTGCTTTGTAAGAGGAGAACATGCCGTCGAAAGAGATGGCACAAAGTTACGTCTCCGGAGAGCAAATCAAAGAGCGAGAAGTGGCGCAGATGTTTCGAGACAGTGACTGTTTAACGAAGAGACGCAGAATTTTCGAACGCCTCTTGAAAGGCCTGCGCCTCTTATTTGCAACTTTAAGGCGATGCCTTTGAAGCTGAAATTTAGTATACCTCTTTCCACTTCATGTTCTCCTGATATATTGGCCAAAATCTGGCGAAAATTTTCAGAATGCACAAAGTTGGGCTTTGTAACAGGAGAACATGCCGTCGAAAGAGATGGCACAAAGTAATGTCTCCGGAGAGCAAATCAAAGAGCGAGAAGTGGCGCAGATGTTTCGAGACAGTGACTGTTTAACGAAGAGACGCAGAATTTTCGAACGCCTCTTGAGAGGCCTGCGCCTCTTATTTGCAACTTTAAGGTGATGCCTTTGAAGCTGAAATTTAGTATACCTCTTTCCACTTCATTTTCTCCTGATATATTGGCCAAAATCTGGCGAAAATTTCGATAATACACAAAATTGTGCTTTGTAACAGGACAACATGCCGTCGAAAGAGATGGAACAAAGTAACGTCTCTGGAGAGCAAATCAAAGAGCGAGAAGTGGCGCAGATGTTTCGAGACAGTGACTGTTTAACGAAGAGACGCAGAATTTTCGAACGCCTCTTGAAAGGCCTGCGCCTCTTATTTGCAACTTTAAGGCGATGCCTTTGAAGCTGAAATTTAGTATACCTCTTTCCACTTCATTTTCTCCTGATATATTGGCCAAAATCTGGTGAAAATTTGGAGAATACACAAAATTGTGCTTTGTAAGAGGAGAACATGCCGTCGAAAGAGATGGCACAAAGTTACGTCTCCGGAGAGCAAATCAAAGAGCGAGAAGTGGCGCAGATGTTTCGAGACAGTGACTGTTTAACGAAGAGACGCAGAATTTTCGAACGCCTCTTGAAAGGCCTGCGCCTCTTATTTGCAACTTTAAGGCGATGCCTTTGAAGCTGAAATTTAGTATACCTCTTTCCACTTCATGTTCTCCTGATATATTGGCCAAAATCTGGCGAAAATTTTCAGAATGCACAAAGTTGGGCTTTGTAACAGGAGAACATGCCGTCGAAAGAGATGGCACAAAGTAATGTCTCCGGAGAGCAAATCAAAGAGCGAGAAGTGGCGCAGATGTTTCGAGACAGTGACTGTTTAACGAAGAGACGCAGAATTTTCGAACGCCTCTTGAAAGGCCTGCGCCTCTTATTTGCAACTTTAAGGCGATGCCTTTGAAGCTAAAATTTAGTATACCTCTTTCCACTTCATTTTCTCCTGATATATTGGCCAAAATCTGGTGAAAATTTGGAGAATACACAAAATTGTGCTTTGTAAGAGGAGAACATGCCGTCGAAAGAGATGGCACAAAGTTACGTCTCCGGAGAGCAAATCAAAGAGCGAGAAGTGGCGCAGATGTTTCGAGACAGTGACTGTTTAACGAAGAGACGCAGAATTTTCGAACGCCTCTTGAAAGGCCTGCGCCTCTTATTTGCAACTTTAAGGCGATGCCTTTGAAGCTGAAATTTAGTATACCTCTTTCCACTTCATGTTCTCCTGATATATTGGCCAAAATCTGGCGAAAATTTTCAGAATGCACAAAGTTGGGCTTTGTAACAGGAGAACATGCCGTCGAAAGAGATGGCACAAAGTAATGTCTCCGGAGAGCAAATCAAAGAGCGAGAAGTGGCGCAGATGTTTCGAGACAGTGACTGTTTAACGAAGAGACGCAGAATTTTCGAACGCCTCTTGAGAGGCCTGCGCCTCTTATTTGCAACTTTAAGGTGATGCCTTTGAAGCTGAAATTTAGTATACCTCTTTCCACTTCATTTTCTCCTGATATATTGGTCAAAATCTGGCGAAAATTTCGATAATACACAAAATTGTGCTTTGTAACAGGACAACATGCCGTCGAAAGAGATGGAACAAAGTAACGTCTCTGGAGAGCAAATCAAAGAGCGAGAAGTGGCGCAGATGTTTCGAGACAGTGACTGTTTAACGAAGAGACGCAGAATTTTCGAACGCCTCTTGAAAGGCCTGCGCCTCTTATTTGCAACTTTAAGGCGATGCCTTTGAAGCTGAAATTTAGTATACCTCTTTCCACTTCATTTTCTCCTGATATATTGGCCAAAATCTGGTGAAAATTTGGAGAATACACAAAATTGTGCTTTGTAAGAGGAGAACATGCCGTCGAAAGAGATGGCACAAAGTTACGTCTCCGGAGAGCAAATCAAAGAGCGAGAAGTGGCGCAGATGTTTCGAGACAGTGACTGTTTAACGAAGAGACGCAGAATTTTCGAACGCCTCTTGAAAGGCCTGCGCCTCTAATTTGCAACTTTAATGCGATGCCTTTGAAGCTGAAATCTAGTATACCTCTTTCCACTTCATATTCTCCTGATATATTGGGCAAAATCTGGCGAAAATTTTCAGAATGCACATAATTGGGCTTTGTAATAGGAGAACATGCCGTCGTAAGAGATGGAACAAAGTAACGGCTCCGGAGAGCAAATCAAAGAGCGAGAAGTGGCGCAGATGTTTCGAGACAGTGACTGTTTAACGAAGAGACGCAGAATTTTCGAACGCCTGTTGAAAGGCCTGCGCCTCTTATTTGCAACTTTAAGGCGATGCCTTTGAAGCTGAAATTTAGTATACCTCTTTCCACTTCATTTTCTCCTGATATATTGGCCAAAACCTGGCGAAAATTTCGAGAATACACAAAATTGTGCTTTGTAACAGGAGAACATGCCGTCGAAAGAGATGGCACAAAGTAACGTCTCCGGAGAGCAAATCAAATATCGAGAAGTGGCGCAGATGTTTCGAGACAGTGACTGATTAACGAAGAGACGCAGAATTTTCGAACGCCTCTTATTTGCAACTTTAAGGCGATGCCTTTGAAGCTGAAAATTAGTATACCTCTTTCCACTTCATGTTCTCCTGATATATTGGCCAAAATCTGGTGAAAATTTGGAGAATACACAAAATTGTGCTTTGTAACAGGAGAACATGCCGTCGAAAGAGAAGGCACAAAGTTACGTCTCCGAAGAGCAAATCAAAGAGCAAGAAGTGGCGCAGATGTTTCGAGACAGTGACTGTTTAACGAAGAGACGCAGAATTTTCGAACGCCTCTTGAAAGGCCTGCGCCTCTTATTTGCAACTTTAAGGCGATGCCTTTGAAGCTGAAATTTAGTATACCTCTTTCCACTTCATTTTCTCCTGATATATTGGCCAAAATCTGGTGAAAATTTGGAGAATACACAAAATTGTGCTTTGTAAGAGGAGAACATGCCGTCGAAAGAGATGGCACAAAGTTACGTCTCCGGAGAGCAAATCAAAGAGCGAGAAGTGGCGCAGATGTTTCGAGACAGTGACTGTTTAACGAAGAGACGCAGAATTTTCGAACGCCTCTTGAAAGGCCTGCGCCTCTTATTTGCAACTTTAAGGCGATGCCTTTGAAGCTGAAATTTAGTATACCTCTTTCCACTTCATGTTCTCCTGATATATTGGCCAAAATCTGGTGAAAATTTGGAGAATACACAAAATTGTGCTTTGTTAGAGGAGAACATGCCGTCGAAAGAGATGGCACAAAGTTACGTCTCCGGAGAGCAAATCAAAGAGCGAGAAGTGGCGCAGATGTTTCGAGACAGTGACTGTTTAACGAAGAGACGCAGAATTTTCGAACGCCTCTTGAAAGGCCTGCGCCTCTAATTTGCAACTTTAATGCGATGCCTTTGAAGCTGAAATCTAGTATACCTCTTTCCACTTCATATTCTCCTGATATATTGGGCAAAATCTGGCGAAAATTTTCAGAATGCACATCATTGGGCTTTGTAATAGGAGAACATGCCGTCGTAAGAGATGGAACAAAGTAACGGCTCCGGAGAGCAAATCAAAGAGCGAGAAGTGGCGCAGATGTTTCGAGACAGTGACTGTTTAACGAAGAGACGCAGAATTTTCGAACGCCTGTTGAAAGGCCTGCGCCTCTTATTTGCAACTTTAAGGCGATGCCTTTGAAGCTGAAATTTAGTATACCTCTTTCCACTTCATTTTCTCCTGATATATTGGCCAAAACCTGGCGAAAATTTCGAGAATACACAAAATTGTGCTTTGTAACAGGAGAACATGCCGTCGAAAGAGATGGCACAAAGTAACGTCTCCGGAGAGCAAATCAAAGATCGAGAAGTGGCGCAGATGTTTCGAGACAGTGACTGATTAACGAAGAGACGCAGAATTTTCGAACGCCTCTTATTTGCAACTTTAAGGCGATGCCTTTGAAGCTGAAAATTAGTATACCTCTTTCCACTTCATGTTCTCCTGATATATTGGCCAAAATCTGGTGAAAATTTGGAGAATACACAAAATTGTGCTTTGTAACAGGAGAACATGCCGTCGAAAGAGAAGGCACAAAGTTACGTCTCCGAAGAGCAAATCAAAGAGCAAGAAGTGGCGCAGATGTTTCGAGACAGTGACTGTTTAACGAAGAGACGCAGAATTTTCGAACGCCTCTTGAAAGGCCTGCGCCTCTTATTTGCAACTTTAAGGCGATGCCTTTGAAGCTGAAATTTAGTATACCTCTTTCCACTTCATTTTCTCCTGATATATTGGCCAAAATCTGGTGAAAATTTGGAGAATACACAAAATTGTGCTTTGTAAGAGGAGAACATGCCGTCGAAAGAGATGGCACAAAGTTACGTCTCCGGAGAGCAAATCAAAGAGCGAGAAGTGGCGCAGATGTTTCGAGACAGTGACTGTTTAACGAAGAGACGCAGAATTTTCGAACGCCTCTTGAAAGGCCTGCGCCTCTTATTTGCAACTTTAAGGCGATGCCTTTGAAGCTGAAATTTAGTATACCTCTTTCCACTTCATGTTCTCCTGATATATTGGCCAAAATCTGGAGAAAATTTTCAGAATGCACAAAGTTGGGCTTTGTAACAGGAGAACATGCCGTCGAAAGAGATGGCACAAAGTAATGTCTCCGGAGAGCAAATCAAAGAGCGAGAAGTGGCGCAGATGTTTCGAGACAGTGACTGTTTAACGAAGAGACGCAGAATTTTCGAACGCCTCTTGAGAGGCCTGCGCCTCTTATTTGCAACTTTAAGGTGATGCCTTTGAAGCTGAAATTTAGTATACCTCTTTCCACTTCATTTTCTCCTGATATATTGGTCAAAATCTGGCGAAAATTTCGATAATACACAAAATTGTGCTTTGTAACAGGACAACATGCCGTCGAAAGAGATGGAACAAAGTAACGTCTCTGGAGAGCAAATCAAAGAGCGAGAAGTGGCGCAGATGTTTCGAGACAGTGACTGTTTAACGAAGAGACGCAGAATTTTCGAACGCCTCTTGAAAGGCCTGCGCCTCTTATTTGCAACTTTAAGGCGATGCCTTTGAAGCTGAAATTTAGTATACCTCTTTCCACTTCATTTTCTCCTGATATATTGGCCAAAATCTGGTGAAAATTTGGAGAATACACAAAATTGTGCTTTGTAAGAGGAGAACATGCCGTCGAAAGAGATGGCACAAAGTTACGTCTCCGGAGAGCAAATCAAAGAGCGAGAAGTGGCGCAGATATTTCGAGACAGTGACTGTTTAACGAAGAGACGCAGAATTTTCGAACGCCTGTTGAAAGGCCTGCGCCTCTTATTTGCAACTTTAAGGCGATGCCTTTGAAGCTGAAATTTAGTATACCTCTTTCCACTTCATTTTCTCCTGATATATTGGCCAAAACCTGGCGAAAATTTCGAGAATACACAAAATTGTGCTTTGTAACAGGAGAACATGCCGTCGAAAGAGATGGCACAAAGTAACGTCTCCGGAGAGCAAATCAAAGATCGAGAAGTGGCGCAGATGTTTCGAGACAGTGACTGATTAACGAAGAGACGCAGAATTTTCGAACGCCTCTTATTTGCAACTTTAAGGCGATGCCTTTGAAGCTGAAAATTAGTATACCTCTTTCCACTTCATGTTCTCCTGATATATTGGCCAAAATCTGGTGAAAATTTGGAGAATACACAAAATTGTGCTTTGTAACAGGAGAACATGCCGTCGAAAGAGAGGGCACAAAGTTACGTCTCCGAAGAGCAAATCAAAGAGCAAGAAGTGGCGCAGATGTTTCGAGACAGTGACTGTTTAACGAAGAGACGCAGAATTTTCGAACGCCTCTTGAAAGGCCTGCGCCTCTTATTTGCAACTTTAAGGCGATGCCTTTGAAGCTGAAATTTAGTATACCTCTTTCCACTTCATTTTCTCCTGATATATTGGCCAAAATCTGGTGAAAATTTGGAGAATACACAAAATTGTGCTTTGTAAGAGGAGAACATGCCGTCGAAAGAGATGGCACAAAGTTACGTCTCCGGAGAGCAAATCAAAGAGCGAGAAGTGGCGCAGATGTTTCGAGACAGTGACTGTTTAACGAAGAGACGCAGAATTTTCGAACGCCTCTTGAAAGGCCTGCGCCTCTTATTTGCAACTTTAAGGCGATGCCTTTGAAGCTGAAATTTAGTATACCTCTTTCCACTTCATTTTCTCCTGATATATTGGCCAAAATCTGGTGAAAATTTGGAGAATACACAAAATTGTGCTTTGTAAGAGGAGAACATGCCGTCGAAAGAGATGGCACAAAGTTACGTCTCCGGAGAGCAAATCAAAGAGCGAGAAGTGGCGCAGATGTTTCGAGACAGTGACTGTTTAACGAAGAGACGCAGAATTTTCGAACGCCTCTTGAAAGGCCTGCGCCTCTTATTTGCAACTTTAAGGCGATGCCTTTGAAGCTGAAATTTAGTATACCTCTTTCCACTTCATGTTCTCCTGATATATTGGCCAAAATCTGGAGAAAATTTTCAGAATGCACAAAGTTGGGCTTTGTAACAGGAGAACATGCCGTCGAAAGAGATGGCACAAAGTAATGTCTCCGGAGAGCAAATCAAAGAGCGAGAAGTGGCGCAGATGTTTCGAGACAGTGACTGTTTAACGAAGAGACGCAGAATTTTCGAACGCCTCTTGAGAGGCCTGCGCCTCTTATTTGCAACTTTAAGGTGATGCCTTTGAAGCTGAAATTTAGTATACCTCTTTCCACTTCATTTTCTCCTGATATATTGGCCAAAATCTGGCGAAAATTTCGATAATACACAAAATTGTGCTTTGTAACAGGACAACATGCCGTCGAAAGAGATGGAACAAAGTAACGTCTCTGGAGAGCAAATCAAAGAGCGAGAAGTGGTGCAGATGTTTCGAGACAGTGACTGTTTAACGAAGAGACGCAGAATTTTCGAACGCCTCTTGAAAGGCCTGCGCCTCTTATTTACAACTTTAAGGCGATGCCTTTGAAGCTGAAATTTAGTATACCTCTTTCCACTTCATTTTCTACTGATATATTGGCCAAAATCTGGTGAAAATTTGGAGAATACACAAAATTGTGCTTTGTAAGAGGAGAACATGCCGTCGAAAGAGATGGCACAAAGTTACGTCTCCGGAGAGCAAATCAAAGAGCGAGAAGTGGCGCAGATGTTTCGAGACAGTGACTGTTTAACGAAGAGACGCAGAATTTTCGAACGCCTCTTGAAAGGCCTGCGCCTCTAATTTGCAACTTTACTGCGATGCCTTTGAAGCTGAAATCTAGTATACCTCTTTCCACTTCATATTCTCCTGATATATTGGGCAAAATCTGGCGAAAATTTTCAGAATGCACAAAATTGGGCTTTGTAACAGGAGAACATGCCGTCGAAAGAGATGGCACAAAGTAACGTCTCCGGAGAGCAAATCAAAGAGCAAGAAGTGGCGCAGATGTTTCGAGACAGTGACTGTTCAACGAAGAGACGCAGAATTTTCGAACGCCTCTTGAAAGGCCTGCGCCTCTTATTTACAACTTTAAGGCGATGCCTTTGAAGCTGAAATTTAGTATACCTCTTTCCACTTCATTTTCTCCTGATATATTGGCCAAAATCTGGTGAAAATTTGGAGAATACACAAAATTGTGCTTTGTAAGAGGAGAACATGCCGTCGAAAGAGATGGCACAAAGTTACGTCTCCGGAGAGCAAATCAAAGAGCGAGAAGTGGCGCAGATGTTTCGAGACAGTGACTGTTTAACGAAGAGACGCAGAATTTTCGAACGCCTCTTGAAAGGCCTGCGCCTCTTATTTGCAACTTTAAGGCGATGCCTTTGAAGCTGAAATTTAGTATACCTCTTTCCACTTCATGTTCTCCTGATATATTGGCCAAAATCTGGCGAAAATTTTCAGAATGCACAAAGTTGGGCTTTGTAACAGGAGAACATGCCGTCGAAAGAGATGGCACAAAGTAATGTCTCCGGAGAGCAAATCAAAGAGCGAGAAGTGGCGCAGATGTTTCGAGACAGTGACTGTTTAACGAAGAGACGCAGAATTTTCGAACGCCTCTTGAAAGGCCTGCGCCTCTTATTTGCAACTTTAAGGCGATGCCTTTGAAGCTGAAATTTAGTATACCTCTTTCCACTTCATTTTCTCCTGATATATTGGCCAAAATCTGGTGAAAATTTGGAGAATACACAAAATTGTGCTTTGTAAGAGGAGAACATGCCGTCGAAAGAGATGGCACAAAGTTACGTCTCCGGAGAGCAAATCAAAGAGCGAGAAGTGGCGCAGATGTTTCGAGACAGTGACTGTTTAACGAAGAGACGCAGAATTTTCGAACGCCTCTTGAAAGGCCTGCGCCTCTTATTTGCAACTTTAAGGCGATGCCTTTGAAGCTGAAATTTAGTATACCTCTTTCCACTTCATTTTCTCCTGATATATTGGCCAAAATCTGGTGAAAATTTGGAGAATACACAAAATTGTGCTTTGTAAGAGGAGAACATGCCGTCGAAAGAGATGGCACAAAGTTACGTCTCCGGAGAGCAAATCAAAGAGCGAGAAGTGGCGCAGATGTTTCGAGACAGTGACTGTTTAACGAAGAGACGCAGAATTTTCGCACGCCTCTTGAAAGGCCTGCGCCTCTTATTTGCAACTTTAAGGCGATGCCTTTGAAGCTGAAATTTAGTATACCTCTTTCCACTTCATGTTCTCCTGATATATTGGCCAAAATCTGGAGAAAATTTTCAGAATGCACAAAGTTGGGCTTTGTAACAGGAGAACATGCCGTCGAAAGAGATGGCACAAAGTAATGTCTCCGGAGAGCAAATCAAAGAGCGAGAAGTGGCGCAGATGTTTCGAGACAGTGACTGTTTAACGAAGAGACGCAGAATTTTCGAACGCCTCTTGAGAGGCCTGCGCCTCTTATTTGCAACTTTAAGGTGATGCCTTTGAAGCTGAAATTTAGTATACCTCTTTCCACTTCATTTTCTCCTGATATATTGGCCAAAATCTGGCGAAAATTTCGATAATACACAAAATTGTGCTTTGTAACAGGACAACATGCCGTCGAAAGAGATGGAACAAAGTAACGTCTCTGGAGAGCAAATCAAAGAGCGAGAAGTGGCGCAGATGTTTCGAGACAGTGACTGTTTAACGAAGAGACGCAGAATTTTCGAACGCCTCTTGAAAGGCCTGCGCCTCTAATTTGCAACTTTACTGCGATGCCTTTGAAGCTGAAATCTAGTATACCTCTTTCCACTTCATATTCTCCTGATATATTGGGCAAAATCTGGCGAAAATTTTCAGAATGCACAAAATTGGGCTTTGTAACAGGAGAACATGCCGTCGAAAGAGATGGCACAAAGTAACGTCTCCGGAGAGCAAATCAAAGAGCAAGAAGTGGCGCAGATGTTTCGAGACAGTGACTGTTCAACGAAGAGACGCAGAATTTTCGAACGCCTCTTGAAAGGCCTGCGCCTCTTATTTACAACTTTAAGGCGATGCCTTTGAAGCTGAAATTTAGTATACCTCTTTCCACTTCATTTTCTCCTGATATATTGGCCAAAATCTGGTGAAAATTTGGAGAATACACAAAATTGTGCTTTGTAAGAGGAGAACATGCCGTCGAAAGAGATGGCACAAAGTTACGTCTCCGGAGAGCAAATCAAAGAGCGAGAAGTGGCGCATATGTTTCGAGACAGTGACTGTTTAACGAAGAGACGCAGAATTTTCGAACGCCTCCTGAAAGGCCTGCGCCTCTTATTTGCAACTTTAAGGCGATGCCTTTGAAGCTGAAATTTAGTGTACCTCTTTCCACTTCATTTTCTCCTGATATATTGGCCAAAATCTGGCGAAAATTTCGAGAATACACAAAATTGAGCTTTGTAACAGGACAACATTCCGTCGAAAGAGATGGAACAAAGTAACGTCTCTGGAGAGCAAACCAAAGAGTGAGAAGTGGCGCATGTGTTTCGAGACAGTGACTGTTTAACGAAGAGACGCAGAATTTTCGAACGCCTCTTGAAAGGCCTGCGCCTCTTATTTGCAACTTTAAGGCGATGCCTTTGAAGCTGAAATTTAGTATACCTCTTTCCACTTCATTTTCTCCTGATATATTGGCCAAAATCTGGCGAAAATTTCGAGAATACACAAAATTGAGCTTTGTAACAGGACAACATTCCGTCGAAAGAGATGGAACAAAGTAACGTCTCTGGAGAGCAAATCAAAGAGTGAGAAGTGGCGCAGATGTTTCGAGACAGTGACTGATTAACGAAGAGACACAGAATTTTCGAACGCCTCTTGAAAGGCCTGCGCCTCTAATTTGCAACTTTAATGCGATGCCTTTGAAGCTGAAATCTAGTATACCTCTTTCCACTTCATTTTCTCCTGATATATTGGCCAAAATCTGGCGAAAATTTCGATAATACACAACATTGTGCTTTGTAACAGGACAACATGCCGTCGAAAGAGATGGAACAAAGTAACGTCTCTGGAGAGCAAATCAAAGAGCGAGAAGTGGCGCAGATGTTTCGAGACAGTGACTGTTTAACGAAGAGACGCAGAATTTTCGAACGCCTCTTGAAAGGCCTGCGCCTCTTATTTGCAACTTTAAGGCGATGCCTTTGAAGCTGAAATTTAGTATACCTCTTTCCACTTCATTTTCTCCTGATATATTGGCCAAAATCTGGTGAAAATTTGGAGAATACACAAAATTGTGCTTTGTAAGAGGAGAACATACCGTCGAAAGAGATGGCACAAAGTTACGTCTCCGGGGAGCAAATCAAAGAGCGAGAAGTGGCGCAGATGTTTCGAGACAGTGACTGTTTAACGAAGAGACGCAGAATTTTCGAACGCCTCTTGAAAGGCCTGCGCCTCTTATTTGCAACTTTAAGGCGATGCCTTTGAAGCTGATATTTAGTATACCTCTTTCCACTTCATATTCTCCTGATATATTGGGCAAAATCTGGCGAAAATTTTCAGAATGCACAAAATTGGGCTTTGTAATAGGGAGAACATGCCGTCGTAAGAGATGGAACAAAGTAACGGCTCCGGAGAGCAAATCAAAGATCGAGAAGTGGCGCAGACGTTTCGAGACAGTGACTGATTAACGAAGAGACGCAGAATTTTCGAACGCCTCTTATTTGCAACATTAAGGCGATGCCTTTGAAGCTGAAATTTAGTATACCGATTTCCACTTCATGTTCTCCTGATATATTGGCCAAAATCTGGCGAAAATTTTCAGAATGCACAAAATTGGGCTTTGTAACAGGAGAACATGCCGTCGAAAGAGATGGCACAAAGTAACGTCTCCGGAGAGCAAATCAAAGAGCAAGAAGTGGCGCAGATATTTCGAGACAGTGACTGTTTAAACGAAGAGACGCAGAATTTCGAACGCCTCTTGAAAGGCCTGCGCCTCTTATTTGCAACTTTAAGGCGATGCCTTTGAAGCTGAAATTTTAGTATACCTCTTTCCCACTTCATTTTCTCCTGATATATTGGCCAAAATCTGGTGAAAATTTGAAGAATACACAAAATTGTGCTTTGTAAGAGGAGAACATGCCGTCGAAAGAGATGGCACAAAGTTACGTCTCCGGAGAGCAAATCAAAGAGCGAGAAGTGGCGCAGATGTTTCGAGACAGTGGACTGATTAACGAAGAGACACAGAATTTTCGAACGCCTCTTGAAAAGCCTGCGCCTCTTATTTGCAACTTTAAGGCGATGCCCTTTGAAGCTGAAATTTAGTATACCTCTTTCCACTTCATATTCTCCTGATATATTGGGCAAAATCTGGCGAAAATTTTCAGAATGCACAAAATTGGGCTTTGTAACAGGAGAACATGCCGTCGAAAGAGATGGCACAAAGTAACGTCTCCGGAGAGCAAATCAAAGAGCAAGAAGTGGCGCAGATGTTTCGAGACAGTGACTGTTCAACGAAGAGACGCAGAATTTTCGAACGCCTCTTGAAAGGCCTGCGCCTCTTATTTACAACTTTACTGCGATGCCTTTGAAGCTGAAATCTAGTATACCTCTTTCCACTTCATATTCTCCTGATATATTGGGCAAAATCTGGCGAAAATTTTTCAGAATGCACAAAATTGGGCTTTGTAACAGGAGAACATGCCGTCGAAAGAGATGGCACAAAGTAACGTCTCCGGAGAGCAAATCAAAGAGCAAGAAGTGGCGCAGATGTTTCGAGACAGTGACTGTTCAACGAAGAGACGCAGAATTTTCGAACGCCTCTTGAAAGGCCTGCGCCTCTTATTTACAACTTTAAGGCGATGCCTTTGAAGCTGAAATTTAGTATACCTCTTTCCACTTCATTTTCTCCTGATATATTGGCCAAAATCTGGTGAAAATTTGGAGAATACACAAAATTGTGCTTTGTAAGAGGAGAACATGCCGTCGAAAGAGATGGCACAAAGTTACGTCTCCGGAGAGCAAATCAAAGAGCGAGAAGTGGCGCATATGTTTCGAGACAGTGACTGTTTAACGAAGAGACGCAGAATTTTCGAACGCCTCTTGAAAGGCCTGCGCCTCTTATTTGCAACTTTAAGGCGATGCCTTTTAAGCTGAAATTTAATATACCTCTTTCCACTTCATTTTCTCCTGATATATTGGCCAAAATCTGGCGAAAATTTCGAGAATACACAAAATTGAGCTTTGTAACAGGACAACATTCCGTCGAAAGAGATGGAACAAAGTAACGTCTCTGGAGAGCAAACCAAAGAGTGAGAAGTGGCGCATGTGTTTCGAGACAGTGACTGTTTAACGAAGAGACGCAGAATTTTCGAACGCCTCTTGAAAGGCCTGCGCCTCTTATTTGCAACTTTAAGGCGATGCCTTTCAAGCTGAAATTTAGTATACCTCTTTCCACTTCATTTTCTCCTGATATATTGGCCAAAATCTGGCGAAAATTTCGAGAATACACAAAATTGAGCTTTGTAACAGGACAACATTCCGTCGAAAGAGATGGAACAAAGTAACGTCTCTGGAGAGCAAATCAAAGAGTGAGAAGTGGCGCAGATGTTTCGAGACAGTGACTGATTAACGAAGAGACACAGAATTTTCGAACGCCTCTTGAAAGGCCTGCGCCTCTAATTTGCAACTTTAATGCGATGCCTTTGAAGCTGAAATCTAGTATACCTCTTTCCACTTCATTTTCTCCTGATATATTGGCCAAAATCTGGCGAAAATTTCGATAATACACAACATTGTGCTTTGTAAGAGGACAACATGCCGTCGAAAGAGATGGAACAAAGTAACGTCTCTGGAGAGCAAATCAAAGAGCGAGAAGTGGCGCAGATGTTTCGAGACAGTGACTGTTTAACGAAGAGACGCAGAATTTTCGAACGCCTCTTGAAAGGCCTGCGCCTCTTATTTGCAACTTTAAGGCGATGCCTTTGAAGCTGAAATTTAGTATACCTCTTTCCACTTCATTTTCTCCTGATATATTGGCCAAAATCTGGTGAAAATTTGGAGAATACACAAAATTGTGCTTTGTAAGAGGAGAACATACCGTCGAAAGAGATGGCACAAAGTTACGTCTCCGGGGAGCAAATCAAAGAGCGAGAAGTGGCGCAGATGTTTCGAGACAGTGACTGTTTAACGAAGAGACGCAGAATTTTCGAACGCCTCTTGAAAGGCCTGCGCCTCTTATTTGCAACTTTAAGGCGATGCCTTTGAAGCTGATATTTAGTATACCTCTTTCCACTTCATATTCTCCTGATATATTGGGCAAAATCTGGCGAAAATTTTCAGAATGCACAAAATTGGGCTTTGTAATAGGAGAACATGCCGTCGTAAGAGATGGAACAAAGTAACGGCTCCGGAGAGCAAATCAAAGATCGAGAAGTGGCGCAGACGTTTCGAGACAGTGACTGATTAACGAAGAGACGCAGAATTTTCGAACGCCTCTTATTTGCAACATTAAGGCGATGCCTTTGAAGCTGAAATTTAGTATACCGCTTTCCACTTCATGTTCTCCTGATATATTGGCCAAAATCTGGCGAAAATTTTCAGAATGCACAAAATTGGGCTTTGTAACAGGAGAACATGCCGTCGAAAGAGATGGCACAAAGTAACGTCTCCGGAGAGCAAATCAAAGAGCAAGAAGTGGCGCAGATATTTCGAGACAGTGACTGTTTAACGAAGAGACGCAGAATTTTCGAACGCCTCTTGAAAGGCCTGCGCCTCTTATTTGCAACTTTAAGGCGATGCCTTTGAAGCTGAAATTTAGTATACCTCTTTCCACTTCATTTTCTCCTGATATATTGGCCAAAATCTGGTGAAAATTTGAAGAATACACAAAATTGTGCTTTGTAAGAGGAGAACATGCCGTCGAAAGAGATGGCACAAAGTTACGTCTCCGGAGAGCAAATCAAAGAGCGAGAAGTGGCGCAGATGTTTCGAGACAGTGACTGTTTAACGAAGAGACGCAGAATTTTCGAACGCCTCTTGAAAGGCCTGCGCCTCTTATTTGCAACCTTAAGGCGATGCCTTTGAAGCTGAAATTTAGTATACCTCTTTCCACTTCATTTTCTCCTGATATATTGGGCAAAATCTGGCGAAAATTTTCAGAATGCACATAATTGGGCTTTGTAATAGGAGAACATGCCGTCGAAAGAAATGGAACAAAGTAACGTCTCCGGAGAGCAAATCAAAGAGCGAGAAGTGGCGCATATGTTTCGAGACAGTGACTGTTTAACGATGACAAGCAGAATTTTCGAACGCCTCTTGAAAGGCCTGCGACTCTTATTTGCAACTTTAAGGCGATGCCTTTGAAGCTGAAATTTAGTATACCTCCTTCCACTTCATATTCTCCTGATATATTGGCCAAAATCTGGCGAAAATTTCGAGAATACACAAAATTGAGCTTTGTAACAGGACAACATTCCGTCGAAAGAGATGGCACAAAGTAACGTCTCCGGAGAGCAAATCAAAGATCGAGAAGTGGCGCAGATGTTTCGAGACAGTGACTGATTAACGAAGAGACACAGAATTTTCGAACGCCTCTTGAAAGGCCTGCGCCTCTTATTTGCAACTTTAAGGTGATGCCTTTGAAGCTGAAATTTAGTATACCTCTTTCCACTTCATTTTCTCCTGATATATTGGCCAAAATCTGGCGAAAATTTCGATAATACACAAAATTGTGCTTTGTAACAGGACAACATGCCGTCGAAAGAGATGGAACAAAGTAACGTCTCTGGAGAGCAAATCAAAGAGCGAGAAGTGGCGCAGATGTTTCGAGACAGTGACTGTTTAACGAAGAGACGCAGAATTTTCGAACGCCTCTTGAAAGGCCTGCGCCTCTTATTTGCAACTTTAAGGCGATGCCTTTGAAGCTGAAATTTAGTATACCTCTTTCCACTTCATTTTCTCCTGATATATTGGCCAAAATCTGGTGAAAATTTGGAGAATACACAAAATTGTGCTTTGTAAGAGGAGAACATGCCGTCGAAAGAGATGGCACAAAGTTACGTCTCCGGAGAGCAAATCAAAGAGCGAGAAGTGGCGCAGATGTTTCGAGACAGTGACTGTTTAACGAAGAGACGCAGAATTTTCGAACGCCTCTTGAAAGGCCTGCGCCTCTTATTTGCAACTTTAAGGCGATGCCTTTGAAGCTGAAATTTAGTATACCTATTTCCACTTCATTTTCTCCTGATATATTGGGCAAAATCTGGCGAAAATTTTCAGAATGCACATAATTGGGCTTTGTAATAGGAGAACATGCCGTCGAAAGAGATGGAACAAAGTAACGTCTCCGGAGAGCAAATCAAAGAGCGAGAAGTGGCGCATATGTTTCGAGACAGTGACTGTTTAACGATGACAAGCAGAATTTTCGAACGCCTCTTGAAAGGCCTGCGCCTCTTATTTGCAACTTTAAGGCGATGCCTTTGAAGCTGAAATTTAGTATACCTCTTTCCACTTCATTTTCTCTTGATATATTAGCCAAAATCTGGCGAAAATTTCGAGAATACACAAAATTGAGCTTTGTAACAGGACAACATTCCGTCGAAAGAGATGGCACAAAGTAACGTCTCCGGAGAGCAAATCAAAGATCGAGAAGTGGCGCAGATGTTTCGAGACAGTGACTGATTAACGAAGAGACACAGAATTTTCGAACGCCTCTTGAAAGGCCTGCGCCTCTAATTTGCAACTTTAATGCGATGCCTTTGAAGCTGAAATCTAGTATAGCTCTTTCCACTTCATATTCTCCTGATATATTGGGCAAAATCTGGCGAAAATTTTCAGAATGCACATAATTGGGCTTTGTAATAGGAGAACATGCCGTCGTAAGAGATGGAACAAAGTAACGGCTCCGGAGAGCAAATCAAAGAGCGAGAAGTGGCGCAAATGTTTCGAGACAGTGACTGTTTAACGAAGAGACGCAGAATTTTCGAACGCCTCTTGAAAGGCCTGCGCCTCTTATTTGCAACTTTAAGGTGATGCGTTTGAAGCTGAAATTTAGTATACCTCTTTCCACTTCATTTTCTCCTGATATATTGGCCAAAATCTGGCGAAAATTTGGAGAATACACAAAATTGTGCTTTGTAACAGGAGAACATGCCGTCGAAAGAGATGGCACAAAGTAACGTCTCCGGAGAGCAAATCAAAGATCGAGAAGTGGCGCAGATGTTTCGAGACAGTGACTGATTAACGAAGAGACGCAGAATTTTCGAACGCCTCTTATTTGCAACTTTAAGGCGATGCCTTTGAAGCTGAAATTTAGTATACCTCTTTCCACTTCATTTTCTCCTGATATATTGGCCAAAATCTGGCGAAAATTTGGAGAATACACAAAATTGTGCTTTGTAACAGGACAACATGCCGTCGAAAGAGATGGAACAAAGTAACGTCTCTGGAGAGCAAATCAAAGAGCGAGAAGTGGCGCAGATGTTTCGAGACAGTGACTGTTTAACGAAGAGACGCAGAATTTTCGAACGCCTCTTGAAAGGCCTGCGCCTCTTATTTGCAACTTTAAGGCGATGCCTTTGAAGCTGAAATTTAGTATACCTCTTTCCACTTCATTTTCTCCTGATATATTGGCCAAAATCTGGTGAAAATTTGGAGAATACACAAAATTGTGCTTTGTAAGAGGAGAACATGCCGTCGAAAGAGATGGCACAAAGTTACGTCTCCGGAGAGCAAATCAAAGAGCGAGAAGTGGCGCAGATGTTTCGAGACAGTGACTGTTTAACGAAGAGACGCAGAATTTTCGAACGCCTCTTGAAAGGCCTGCGCCTCTTATTTGCAACTTTAAGGCGATGCCTTTGAAGCTGAAATTTAGTATACCTCTTTCCACTTCATTTTCTCCTGATATATTGGGCAAAATCTGGCGAAAATTTTCAGAATGCACATAATTGGGCTTTGTAATAGGAGAACATGCCGTCGAAAGAGATGGAACAAAGTAACGTCTCTGGAGAGCAAATCAAAGAGCGAGAAGTGGCGCAGATGTTTCGAGACAGTGACTGTTTAACGAAGAGACGCAGAATTTTCGAACGCCTCTTGAAAGGCCTGCGCCTCTTATTTGCAACTTTAAGGCGATGCCTTTGAAGCTGAAATTTAGTATACCTCTTTCCACTTCATTTTCTCCTGATATATTGGCCAAAATCTGGTGAAAATTTGGAGAATACACAAAATTGTGCTTTGTAAGAGGAGAACATGCCGTCGAAAGAGATGGCACAAAGTTACGTCTCCGGAGAGCAAATCAAAGAGCGAGAAGTGGCGCAGATGTTTCGAGACAGTGACTGTTTAACGAAGAGACGCAGAATTTTCGAACGCCTCTTGAAAGGCCTGCGCCTCTTATTTGCAACTTTAAGGCGATGCCTTTGAAGCTGAAATTTAGTATACCTCTTTCCACTTCATTTTCTCCTGATATATTGGGCAAAATCTGGCGAAAATTTTCAGAATGCACATAATTGGGCTTTGTAATAGGAGAACATGCCGTCGAAAGAGATGGAACAAAGTAACGTCTCCGGAGAGCAAATCAAAGAGCGAGAAGTGGCGCATATGTTTCGAGACAGTGACTGTTTAACGATGACAAGCAGAATTTTCGAACGCCTCTTGAAAGGCCTGCGCCTCTTATTTGCAACTTTAAGGCGATGCCTTTGAAGCTGAAATTTAGTATACCTCTTTCCACTTCATTTTCTCCTGATATATTAGCCAAAATCTGGCGAAAATTTCGAGAATACACAAAATTGAGCTTTGTAACAGGACAACATTCCGTCGAAAGAGATGGCACAAAGTAACGTCTCCGGAGAGCAAATCAAAGATCGAGAAGTGGCGCAGATGTTTCGAGACAGTGACTGATTAACGAAGAGACACAGAATTTTCGAACGCCTCTTGAAAGGCCTGCGCCTCTAATTTGCAACTTTAATGCGATGCCTTTGAAGCTGAAATCTAGTATAGCTCTTTCCACTTCATATTCTCCTGATATATTGGGCAAAATCTGGCGAAAATTTTCAGAATGCACATAATTGGGCTTTGTAATAGGAGAACATGCCGTCGTAAGAGATGGAACAAAGTAACGGCTCCGGAGAGCAAATCAAAGAGCGAGAAGTGGCGCAAATGTTTCGAGACTGTGACTGTTTAACGAAGAGACACAGAATTTTCGAACGCCTCTTGAAAGGCCTGCGCCTCTTATTTGCAACTTTAAGGTGATGCGTTTGAAGCTGAAATTTAGTATACCTCTTTCCACTTCATTTTCTCCTGATATATTGGCCAAAATCTGGCGAAAATTTGGAGAATACACAAAATTGTGCTTTGTAACAGGAGAACATGCCGTCGAAAGAGATGGCACAAAGTAACGTCTCCGGAGAGCAAATCAAAGATCGAGAAGTGGCGCAGATGTTTCGAGACAGTGACTGATTAACGAAGAGACGCAGAATTTTCGAACGCCTCTTATTTGCAACTTTAAAGCGATGCCTTTGAAGCTGAAATTTATTATACCGCTTTCCACTTCATGTTCTCCTGATATATTGGCCAAAATCTGGCGAAAATTTTCAGAATGCACAAAATTGGGCTTTGTAACAGGAGAACATGCCGTCGAAAGAGATGGCACAAAGTAACGTCTCCGGAGAGCAAATCAAAGAGCGAGAAGTGGCGCAAATGTTTCGAGACAGTGACTGTTTAACGAAGAGACGCAGAATTTTCGAACGCCTCTTGAAAGGCCTGCGCCTCTTATTTGCAACTTTAAGGTGATGCGTTTGAAGCTGAAATTTAGTATACCTCTTTCCACTTCATTTTCTCCTGATATATTGGCCAAAATCTGGCGAAAATTTGGAGAATACACAAAATTGTGCTTTGTAACAGGACAACATGCCGTCGAAAGAGATGGAACAAAGTAACGTCTCTGGAGAGCAAATCAAAGAGCGAGAAGTGGCGCAGATGTTTCGAGACAGTGACTGTTTAACGAAGAGACGCAGAATTTTCGAACGCCTCTTGAAAGGCCTGCGCCTCTTATTTGCAACTTTAAGGCGATGCCTTTGAAGCTGAAATTTAGTATACCTCTTTCCACTTCATTTTCTCCTGATATATTGGCCAAAATCTGGTGAAAATTTGGAGAATACACAAAATTGTGCTTTGTAAGAGGAGAACATGCCGTCGAAAGAGATGGCACAAAGTTACGTCTCCGGAGAGCAAATCAAAGAGCGAGAAGTGGCGCAGATGTTTCGAGACAGTGACTGTTTAACGAAGAGACGCAGAATTTTCGAACGCCTCTTGAAAGGCCTGCGCCTCTTATTTGCAACTTTAAGGCGATGCCTTTGAAGCTGAAATTTAGTATACCTCTTTCCACTTCATTTTCTCCTGATATATTGGGCAAAATCTGGCGAAAATTTTCAGAATGCACATAATTGGGCTTTGTAATAGGAGAACATGCCGTCGAAAGAGATGGAACAAAGTAACGTCTCCGGAGAGCAAATCAAAGATCGAGAAGTGGCGCAGATGTTTCGAGACAGTGACTGATTAACGAAGAGACGCAGAATTTTCGAACGCCTCTTATTTGCAACTTTAAAGCGATGCCTTTGAAGCTGAAATTTATTATACCGCTTTCCACTTCATGTTCTCCTGATATATTGGCCAAAATCTGGCGAAAATTTTCAGAATGCACAAAATTGGGCTTTGTAACAGGAGAACATGCCGTCGAAAGAGATGGCACAAAGTAACGTCTCCGGAGAGCAAATCAAAGAGCAAGAAGTGGCGCAGATGTTTCGAGACAGTGACTGTTTAACGAAGAGACGCAGAATTTTCGAACGCCTCTTGAAAGGCCTGCGCCTCTTATTTGCAACTTTAAGGCGATGCCTTTGAAGCTGAAATTTAGTATACCTCTTTCCACTTCATTTTCTCCTGATATATTGGCCAAAATCTGGCGAAAATTTCGAGAATACACAAAATTGAGCTTTGTAACAGGACAACATGCTGTCGAAAGAGATGGAACAAAGTAACGTCTCTGGAGAGCAAATCAAAGAGTGAGAAGTGGCGCAGGTGTTTCGAGACAGTGACTGTTTAACGAAGAGACGCAGAATTTTCGAACGCCTCTTATTTGCAACTTTAAAGCGATGCCTTTGAAGCTGAAATTTATTATACCGCTTTCCACTTCATGTTCTCCTGATATATTGGCCAAAATCTGGCGAAAATTTTCAGAATGCACAAAATTGGGCTTTGTAACAGGAGAACATGCCGTCGAAAGAGATGGCACAAAGTAACGTCTCCGGAGAGCAAATCAAAGAGCAAGAAGTGGCGCAGATGTTTCGAGACAGTGACTGTTTAACGAAGAGACGCAGAATTTTCGAACGCCTCTTGAAAGGCCTGCGCCTCTTATTTGCAACTTTAAGGCGATGCCTTTGAAGCTGAAATTTAGTATACCTCTTTCCACTTCATTTTCTCCTGATATATTGGCCAAAATCTGGCGAAAATTTCGAGAATACACAAAATTGAGCTTTGTAACAGGACAACATGCTGTCGAAAGAGATGGAACAAAGTAACGTCTCTGGAGAGCAAATCAAAGAGTGAGAAGTGGCGCAGGTGTTTCGAGACAGTGACTGTTTAACGAAGAGACGCAGAATTTTCGAACGCCTCTTGAAAGGCCTGCGCCTCTTATTTGCAACTTTAAGGTGATGCCTTTGAAGCTGAAATTTAGTATACCTCTTTCCACTTCATTTTCTCCTGATATATTGGCCAAAATCTGGTGAAAATTTGGAGAATACACAAAATTGTGCTTTGTAACAGGAGAACATGCCGTCGAAAGAGATGGCACAAAGTAACGTCTCCGGAGAGCAAATCAAAGATCGAGAAGTGGCGCAGATGTTTCGAGACAGTGACTGATTAACGAAGAGACGCAGAATTTTCGAACGCCTCTTATTTGCAACTTTAAAGTGATGCCTTTGAAGCTGAAATTTATTATACCGCTTTCCACTTCATGTTCTCCTGATATATTGGCCAAAATCTGGCGAAAATTTTCAGAATGCACAAAATTGGGCTTTGTAACAGGAGAACATGCCGTCGAAAGAGATGGCACAAAGTAACGTCTCCGGAGAGCAAATCAAAGAGCGAGAAGTGGCGCAAATGTTTCGAGACAGTGACTGTTTAACGAAGAGACGCAGAATTTTCGAACGCCTCTTGAAAGGCCTGCGCCTCTTATTTGCAACTTTAAGGTGATGCGTTTGAAGCTGAAATTTAGTATACCTCTTTCCACTTCATTTTCTCCTGATATATTGGCCAAAATCTGGCGAAAATTTGGAGAATACACAAAATTGTGCTTTGTAACAGGACAACATGCCGTCGAAAGAGATGGAACAAAGTAACGTCTCTGGAGAGCAAATCAAAGAGCGAGAAGTGGCGCAGATGTTTCGAGACAGTGACTGTTTAACGAAGAGACGCAGAATTTTCGAACGCCTCTTGAAAGGCCTGCGCCTCTTATTTGCAACTTTAAGGCGATGCCTTTGAAGCTGAAATTTAGTATACCTCTTTCCACTTCATTTTCTCCTGATATATTGGCCAAAATCTGGTGAAAATTTGGAGAATACACAAAATTGTGCTTTGTAAGAGGAGAACATGCCGTCGAAAGAGATGGCACAAAGTTACGTCTCCGGAGAGCAAATCAAAGAGCGAGAAGTGGCGCAGATGTTTCGAGACAGTGACTGTTTAACGAAGAGACGCAGAATTTTCGAACGCCTCTTGAAAGGCCTGCGCCTCTTATTTGCAACTTTAAGGCGATGCCTTTGAAGCTGAAATTTAGTATACCTCTTTCCACTTCATTTTCTCCTGATATATTGGGCAAAATCTGGCGAAAATTTTCAGAATGCACATAATTGGGCTTTGTAATAGGAGAACATGCCGTCGAAAGAGATGGAACAAAGTAACGTCTCCGGAGAGCAAATCAAAGATCGAGAAGTGGCGCAGATGTTTCGAGACAGTGACTGATTAACGAAGAGACGCAGAATTTTCGAACGCCTCTTATTTGCAACTTTAAAGCGATGCCTTTGAAGCTGAAATTTATTATACCGCTTTCCACTTCATGTTCTCCTGATATATTGGCCAAAATCTGGCGAAAATTTTCAGAATGCACAAAATTGGGCTTTGTAACAGGAGAACATGCCGTCGAAAGAGATGGCACAAAGTAACGTCTCCGGAGAGCAAATCAAAGAGCAAGAAGTGGCGCAGATGTTTCGAGACAGTGACTGTTTAACGAAGAGACGCAGAATTTTCGAACGCCTCTTGAAAGGCCTGCGCCTCTTATTTGCAACTTTAAGGCGATGCCTTTGAAGCTGAAATTTAGTATACCTCTTTCCACTTCATTTTCTCCTGATATATTGGCCAAAATCTGGCGAAAATTTCGAGAATACACAAAATTGAGCTTTGTAACAGGACAACATGCTGTCGAAAGAGATGGAACAAAGTAACGTCTCTGGAGAGCAAATCAAAGAGTGAGAAGTGGCGCAGGTGTTTCGAGACAGTGACTGTTTAACGAAGAGACGCAGAATTTTCGAACGCCTCTTATTTGCAACTTTAAAGCGATGCCTTTGAAGCTGAAATTTATTATACCGCTTTCCACTTCATGTTCTCCTGATATATTGGCCAAAATCTGGCGAAAATTTTCAGAATGCACAAAATTGGGCTTTGTAACAGGAGAACATGCCGTCGAAAGAGATGGCACAAAGTAACGTCTCCGGAGAGCAAATCAAAGAGCAAGAAGTGGCGCAGATGTTTCGAGACAGTGACTGTTTAACGAAGAGACGCAGAATTTTCGAACGCCTCTTGAAAGGCCTGCGCCTCTTATTTGCAACTTTAAGGCGATGCCTTTGAAGCTGAAATTTAGTATACCTCTTTCCACTTCATTTTCTCCTGATATATTGGCCAAAATCTGGCGAAAATTTCGAGAATACACAAAATTGAGCTTTGTAACAGGACAACATGCTGTCGAAAGAGATGGAACAAAGTAACGTCTCTGGAGAGCAAATCAAAGAGTGAGAAGTGGCGCAGGTGTTTCGAGACAGTGACTGTTTAACGAAGAGACGCAGAATTTTCGAACGCCTCTTGAAAGGCCTGCGCCTCTTATTTGCAACTTTAAGGTGATGCCTTTGAAGCTGAAATTTAGTATACCTCTTTCCACTTCATTTTCTCCTGATATATTGGCCAAAATCTGGTGAAAATTTGGAGAATACACAAAATTGTGCTTTGTAACAGGAGAACATGCCGTCGAAAGAGATGGCACAAAGTAACGTCTCCGGAGAGCAAATCAAAGATCGAGAAGTGGCGCAGATGTTTCGAGACAGTGACTGATTAACGAAGAGACGCAGAATTTTCGAACGCCTCTTATTTGCAACTTTAAAGCGATGCCTTTGAAGCTGAAATTTATTATACCGCTTTCCACTTCATGTTCTCCTGATATATTGGCCAAAATCTGGCGAAAATTTTCAGAATGCACAAAATTGGGCTTTGTAACAGGAGAACATGCCGTCGAAAGAGATGGCACAAAGTTACGTCTCCGGAGAGCAAATCAAAGAGCGAGAAGTGGCGCAGATGTTTCGAGACAGTGACTGTTTAACGAAGAGACGCAGAATTTTCGAACGCCTCTTGAAAGGCCTGCGCCTCTTATTTGCAACTTTAAGGCGATGCCTTTGAAGCTGAAATTTAGTATACCTCTTTCCACTTCATTTTCTCCTGATATATTGGCCAAAATCTGGCGAAAATTTGGAGAATACACAAAATTGTGCTTTGTAACAGGACAACATGCCGTCGAAAGAGATGGAACAAAGTAACGTCTCTGGAGAGCAAATCAAAGAGCGAGAAGTGGCGCAGATGTTTCGAGACAGTGACTGTTTAACGAAGAGACGCAGAATTTTCGAACGCCTCTTGAAAGGCCTGCGCCTCTTATTTGCAACTTTAAGGCGATGCCTTTGAAGCTGAAATTTAGTATACCTCTTTCCACTTCATTTTCTCCTGATATATTGGCCAAAATCTGGTGAAAATTTGGAGAATACACAAAATTGTGCTTTGTAAGAGGAGAACATGCCGTCGAAAGAGATGGCACAAAGTTACGTCTCCGGAGAGCAAATCAAAGAGCGAGAAGTGGCGCAGATGTTTCGAGACAGTGACTGTTTAACGAAGAGACGCAGAATTTTCGAACGCCTCTTGAAAGGCCTGCGCCTCTTATTTGCAACTTTAAGGCGATGCCTTTGAAGCTGAAATTTAGTATACCTCTTTCCACTTCATTTTCTCCTGATATATTGGGCAAAATCTGGCGAAAATTTTCAGAATGCACATAATTGGGCTTTGTAATAGGAGAACATGCCGTCGAAAGAGATGGAACAAAGTAACGTCTCTGGAGAGCAAATCAAAGAGCGAGAAGTGGCGCAGATGTTTCGAGACAGTGACTGTTTAACGAAGAGACGCAGAATTTTCGAACGCCTCTTGAAAGGCCTGCGCCTCTTATTTGCAACTTTAAGGCGATGCCTTTGAAGCTGAAATTTAGTATACCTCTTTCCACTTCATTTTCTCCTGATATATTGGCCAAAATCTGGTGAAAATTTGGAGAATACACAAAATTGTGCTTTGTAAGAGGAGAACATGCCGTCGAAAGAGATGGCACAAAGTTACGTCTCCGGAGAGCAAATCAAAGAGCGAGAAGTGGCGCAGATGTTTCGAGACAGTGACTGTTTAACGAAGAGACGCAGAATTTTCGAACGCCTCTTGAAAGGCCTGCGCCTCTTATTTGCAACTTTAAGGCGATGCCTTTGAAGCTGAAATTTAGTATACCTCTTTCCACTTCATTTTCTCCTGATATATTGGGCAAAATCTGGCGAAAATTTTCAGAATGCACATAATTGGGCTTTGTAATAGGAGAACATGCCGTCGAAAGAGATGGAACAAAGTAACGTCTCCGGAGAGCAAATCAAAGAGCGAGAAGTGGCGCATATGTTTCGAGACAGTGACTGTTTAACGATGACAAGCAGAATTTTCGAACGCCTCTTGAAAGGCCTGCGCCTCTTATTTGCAACTTTAAGGCGATGCGTTTGAAGCTGAAATTTAGTATACCTCTTTCCACTTCATTTTCTCCTGATATATTGGCCAAAATCTGGCGAAAATTTCGAGAATACACAAAATTGAGCTTTGTAACAGGACAACATTCCGTCGAAAGAGATGGCACAAAGTAACGTCTCCGGAGAGCAAATCAAAGATCGAGAAGTGGCGCAGATGTTTCGAGACAGTGACTGATTAACGAAGAGACACAGAATTTTCGAACGCCTCTTGAAAGGCCTGCGCCTCTAATTTGCAACTTTAATGCGATGCCTTTGAAGCTGAAATCTAGTATAGCTCTTTCCACTTCACATTCTCCTGATATATTGGGCAAAATCTGGCGAAAATTTTCAGAATGCACATAATTGGGCTTTGTAATAGGAGAACATGCCGTCGTAAGAGATGGAACAAAGTAACGGCTCCGGAGAGCAAATCAAAGAGCGAGAAGTGGCGCAAATGTTTCGAGACTGTGACTGTTTAACGAAGAGACACAGAATTTTCGAACGCCTCTTGAAAGGCCTGCGCCTCTTATTTGCAACTTTAAGGTGATGCGTTTGAAGCTGAAATTTAGTATACCTCTTTCCACTTCATTTTCTCCTGATATATTGGCCAAAATCTGGCGAAAATTTGGAGAATACACAAAATTGTGCTTTGTAACAGGAGAACATGCCGTCGAAAGAGATGGCACAAAGTAACGTCTCCGGAGAGCAAATCAAAGATCGAGAAGTGGCGCAGATGTTTCGAGACAGTGACTGATTAACGAAGAGACGCAGAATTTTCGAACGCCTCTTATTTGCAACTTTAAAGCGATGCCTTTGAAGCTGAAATTTATTATACCGCTTTCCACTTCATGTTCTCCTGATATATTGGCCAAAATCTGGCGAAAATTTTCAGAATGCACAAAATTGGGCTTTGTAACAGGAGAACATGCCGTCGAAAGAGATGGCACAAAGTAACGTCTCCGGAGAGCAAATCAAAGAGCGAGAAGTGGCGCAAATGTTTCGAGACAGTGACTGTTTAACGAAGAGACGCAGAATTTTCGAACGCCTCTTGAAAGGCCTGCGCCTCTTATTTGCAACTTTAAGGTGATGCGTTTGAAGCTGAAATTTAGTATACCTCTTTCCACTTCATTTTCTCCTGATATATTGGCCAAAATCTGGCGAAAATTTGGAGAATACACAAAATTGTGCTTTGTAACAGGACAACATGCCGTCGAAAGAGATGGAACAAAGTAACGTCTCTGGAGAGCAAATCAAAGAGCGAGAAGTGGCGCAGATGTTTCGAGACAGTGACTGTTTAACGAAGAGACGCAGAATTTTCGAACGCCTCTTGAAAGGCCTGCGCCTCTTATTTGCAACTTTAAGGCGATGCCTTTGAAGCTGAAATTTAGTATACCTCTTTCCACTTCATTTTCTCCTGATATATTGGCCAAAATCTGGTGAAAATTTGGAGAATACACAAAATTGTGCTTTGTAAGAGGAGAACATGCCGTCGAAAGAGATGGCACAAAGTTACGTCTCCGGAGAGCAAATCAAAGAGCGAGAAGTGGCGCAGATGTTTCGAGACAGTGACTGTTTAACGAAGAGACGCAGAATTTTCGAACGCCTCTTGAAAGGCCTGCGCCTCTTATTTGCAACTTTAAGGCGATGCCTTTGAAGCTGAAATTTAGTATACCTCTTTCCACTTCATTTTCTCCTGATATATTGGGCAAAATCTGGCGAAAATTTTCAGAATGCACATAATTGGGCTTTGTAATAGGAGAACATGCCGTCGAAAGAGATGGAACAAAGTAACGTCTCCGGAGAGCAAATCAAAGAGCGAGAAGTGGCGCATATGTTTCGAGACAGTGACTGTTTAACTATGACAAGCAGAATTTTCGAACGCCTCTTGAAAGGCCTGCGCCTCTTATTTGCAACTTTAAGGCGATGCCTTTGAAGCTGAAATTTAGTATACCTCTTTCCACTTCATTTTCTCCTGATATATTAGCCAAAATCTGGCGAAAATTTCGAGAATACACAAAATTGAGCTTTGTAACAGGACAACATTCCGTCGAAAGAGATGGCACAAAGTAACGTCTCCGGAGAGCAAATCAAAGATCGAGAAGTGGCGCAGATGTTTCGAGACAGTGACTGATTAACGAAGAGACGCAGAATTTTCGAACGCCTCTTATTTGCAACTTTAAAGCGATGCCATTGAAGCTGAAATTTATTATACCGCTTTCCACTTCATGTTCTCCTGATATATTGGCCAAAATCTGGCGAAAATTTTCAGAATGCACAAAATTGGGCTTTGTAACAGGAGAACATGCCGTCGAAAGAGATGGCACAAAGTAACGTCTCCGGAGAGCAAATCAAAGAGCAAGAAGTGGCGCAGATGTTTCGAGACAGTGACTGTTTAACGAAGAGACGCAGAATTTTCGAACGCCTCTTGAAAGGCCTGCGCCTCTTATTTGCAACTTTAAGGCGATGCCTTTGAAGCTGAAATTTAGTATACCTCTTTCCACTTCATTTTCTCCTGATATATTGGCCAAAATCTGGCGAAAATTTCGAGAATACACAAAATTGAGCTTTGTAACAGGACAACATGCTGTCGAAAGAGATGGAACAAAGTAACGTCTCTGGAGAGCAAATCAAAGAGTGAGAAGTGGCGCAGGTGTTTCGAGACAGTGACTGTTTAACGAAGAGACGCAGAATTTTCGAACGCCTCTTGATAGGCCTGCGCCTCTTATTTGCAACTTTAAGGTGATGCCTTTGAAGCTGAAATTTAGTATACCTCTTTCCACTTCATTTTCTCCTGATATATTGGCCAAAATCTGGCGAAAATTTCGATAATACACAAAATTGTGCTTTGTAACAGGACAACATGCCGTCGAAAGAGATGGAACAAAGTAACGTCTCTGGAGAGCAAATCAATGAGCGAGAAGTGGCGCAGATGTTTCGAGACAATGACTGTTTAACGAAGAGACGCAGAATTTTCGAACGCCTCTTGAAAGGCCTGCGCCTCTTATTTGCAACTTTATGGCGATGCCTTTGAAGCTGAAATTTAGTATACCTCTTTCCACTTCATTTTCTCCTGATATATTGGCCAAAATCTGGTGAAAATTTGGAGAATACACAAAATTGTGCTTTGTAAGAGGAGAACATGCCGTCGAAAGAGATGGCACAAAGTTACGTCTCCGGAGAGCAAATCAAAGAGCGAGAAGTGGCGCAGATGTTTCGAGACAGTGACTGTTTAACGAAGAGACGCAGAATTTTCGAACGCCTCTTGAAAGGCCTGCGCCTCTTATTTGCAACTTTAAGGCGATGCCTTTGAA
This sequence comes from Andrena cerasifolii, assembly GCF_050908995.1. Taxonomy (NCBI): domain Eukaryota; kingdom Metazoa; phylum Arthropoda; class Insecta; order Hymenoptera; family Andrenidae; genus Andrena; species Andrena cerasifolii. The sequence goes on along the minus strand of NW_027485055.1, from coordinate 21,916 downwards.
GCTGAAATTTAGTATACCTCTTTCCACTTCATTTTCTCCTGATATATTGGGCAAAATCTGGCGAAAATTTTCAGAATGCACATAATTGGGCTTTGTAATAGGAGAACATGCCGTCGAAAGAGATGGAACAAAGTAACGTCTCCGGAGAGCAAATCAAAGAGCGAGAAGTGGCGCATATGTTTCGAGACAGTGACTGTTTAACGATGACAAGCAGAATTTTCGGACGCCTCTTGAAAGGCCTGCGCCTCTTATTTGCAACTTTAAGGCGTTGCCTTTGAAGCTGAAATTTAGTATACCTCTTTCCACTTCATTTTCTCCTGATATATTGGCCAAAATCTGGTGAAAATTTGGAGAATACACAAAATTGTGCTTTGTAAGAGGACAACATGCCGTCGAAAGAGATGGCACAAAGTTACGTCTCCGGAGAGCAAATCAAAGAGCGAGAAGTGGCGCAGATGTTTCGAGACAGTGACTGTTTAACGAAGAGACGCAGAATTTTCGAACGCCTCTTGAAAGGCCTGCGCCTCTTATTTGCAACTTTAAGGCGATGCCTTTGAAGCTGAAATTTAGTATACCTCTTTCCACTTCATTTTCTCCTGATATATTGGCCAAAATCTGGTGAAAATTTGGAGAATACACAAAATTGTGCTTTGTAAGAGGAGAACATGCCGTCGAAAGAGATGGCACAAAGTTACGTCTCCGGAGAGCAAATCAAAGAGCGAGAAGTGGCGCAGATGTTTCGAGACAGTGACTGATTAACGAAGAGACGCAGAATTTTCGAACGCCTCTTATTTGCAACTTTAAAGCGATGCCTTTGAAGCTGAAATTTATTATACCGCTTTCCACTTCATGTTCTCCTGATATATTGGCCAAAATCTGGCGAAAATTTTCAGAATGCACAAAATTCTGCTTTGTAACAGGAGAACATGCCGTCGAAAGAGATGGCACAAAGTAACGTCTCCGGAGAGCAAATCAAAGAGCAAGAAGTGGCGCAGATGTTTCGAGACAGTGACTGTTTAACGAAGAGACGCAGAATTTTCGAACGCCTCTTGAAAGGCCTGCGCCTCTTATTTGCAACTTTAAGGCGATGCCTTTGAAGCTGAAATTTAGTATACCTCTTTCCACTTCATTTTCTCCTGATATATTGGCCAAAATCTGGCGAAAATTTCGAGAATACACAAAATTGAGCTTTGTAACAGGACAACATGCCGTCGAAAGAGATGGAACAAAGTAACGTCTCTGGAGAGCAAATCAAAGAGTGAGAAGTGGCGCAGGTGTTTCGAGACAGTGACTGTTTAACGAAGAGACGCAGAATTTTCGAACGCCTCTTGAAAGGCCTGCGCCTCTTATTTGCAACTTTAAGGTGATGCCTTTGAAGCTGAAATTTAGTATACCTCTTTCCACTTCATTTTCTCCTGATATATTGGCCAAAATCTGGCGAAAATTTCGATAATACACAAAATTGTGCTTTGTAACAGGAGAACATGCCGTCGAAAGAGATGGCACAAAGTTACGTCTCAGGAGAGCAAATCAAAGAGCGAGAAGTGGCGCAGATGTTTCGAGACAGTGACTGTTTAACGAAGAGACGCAGAATTTTCGAACGCCTCTTGAAAGGCCTGCGCCTCTTATTTGCAACTTTAAGGCGATGCCTTTGAAGCTGAAATTTAGTATACCTCTTTCCACTTCATTTTCTCCTGATATATTGGGCAAAATCTGGCGAAAATTTTCAGAATGCACATAATTGGGCTTTGTAATAGGAGAACATGCCGTCGAAAGAGATGGAACAAAGTAACGTCTCCGGAGAGCAAATCAAAGAGCGAGAAGTGGCGCATATGTTTCGAGACAGTGACTGTTTAACGATGACAAGCAGAATTTTCGGACGCCTCTTGAAAGGCCTGCGCCTCTTATTTGCAACTTTAAGGCGATGCCTTTGAAGCTGAAATTTAGTATACCTCTTTCCACTTCATTTTCTCCTGATATATTGGCCAAAATCTGGTGAAAATTTGGAGAATACACAAAATTGTGCTTTGTAAGAGGACAACATGCCGTCGAAAGAGATGGCACAAAGTTACGTCTCCGGAGAGGAAATCAAAGAGCGAGAAGTGGCGCAGATGTTTCGAGACAGTGACTGTTTAACGAAGAGACGCAGAATTTTCGAACGCCTCTTGAAAGGCCTGCGCCTCTTATTTGCAACTTTAAGGCGATGCCTTTGAAGCTGAAATTTAGTATACCTCTTTCCACTTCATTTTCTCCTGATATATTGGGCAAAATCTGGCGAAAATTTTCAGAATGCACATAATTGGGCTTTGTAATAGGAGAACATGCCGTCGAAAGAGATGGAACAAAGTAACGTCTCCGGAGAGCAAATCAAAGAGCGAGAAGTGGCGCATATGTTTCGAGACAGTGACTGTTTAACGATGACAAGCAGAATTTTCGGACGCCTCTTGAAAGGCCTGCGCCTCTTATTTGCAACTTTAAGGCGATGCCTTTGAAGCTGAAATTTAGTATACCTCTTTCCACTTCATTTTCTCCTGATATATTGGCCAAAATCTGGTGAAAATTTGGAGAATACACAAAATTGTGCTTTGTAAGAGGACAACATGCCGTCGAAAGAGATGGCACAAAGTTACGTCTCCGGAGAGCAAATCAAAGAGCGAGAAGTGGCGCAGATGTTTCGAGACAGTGTCTGTTTAACGAAGAGACGCAGAATTTTCGAACGCCTCTTGAAAGGCCTGCGCCTCTTATTTGCAACTTTAAGGCGATGCCTTTGAAGCTGAAATTTAGTATACCTCTTTCCACTTCATTTTCTCCTGATATATTGGCCAAAATCTGGTGAAAATTTGGAGAATACACAAAATTGTGCTTTGTAAGAGGAGAACATGCCGTCGAAAGAGATGGCACAAAGTTACGTCTCCGGAGAGCAAATCAAAGAGCGAGAAGTGGCGCATATGTTTCGAGACAGTGACTATTTAACGATGACAAGCAGAATTTTCGAACGCCTCTTATTTGCAACTTTAAAGCGATGCCTTTGAAGCTGAAATTTATTATACCGCTTTCCACTTCATGTTCTCCTGATATATTGGCCAAAATCTGGCGAAAATTTTCAGAATGCACAAAATTGGGCTTTGTAACAGGAGAACATGCCGTCGAAAGAGATGGCACAAAGTAACGTCTCCGGAGAGCAAATCAAAGAGCAAGAAGTGGCGCAGATGTTTCGAGACAGTGACTGTTTAACGAAGAGACGCAGAATTTTCGAACGCCTCTTGAAAGGCCTGCGCCTCTTATTTGCAACTTTAAGGCGATGCCTTTGAAGCTGAAATTTAGTATACCTATTTCCACTTCATTTTCTCCTGATATATTGGCCAAAATCTGGCGAAAATTTCGAGAATACACAAAATTGAGCTTTGTAACAGGACAACATGCCGTCGAAAGAGATGGAACAAAGTAACGTCTCTGGAGAGCAAATCAAAGAGTGAGAAGTGGCGCAGGTGTTTCGAGACAGTGACTGTTTAACGAAGAGACGCAGAATTTTCGAACGCCTCTTGAAAGGCCTGCGCCTCTTATTTGCAACTTTAAGGTGATGCCTTTGAAGCTGAAATTTAGTATACCTCTTTCCACTTCATTTTCTCCTGATATATTGGCCAAAATTTGGCGAAAATTTCGATAATACACAAAATTGTGCTTTGTAACAGGACAACATGCCGTCGAAAGAGATGGAACAAAGTAACGTCTCTGGAGAGCAAATCAAAGAGCGAGAAGTGGCGCAGATGTTTCGAGACAATGACTGTTTAACGAAGAGACGCAGAATTTTCGAACGCCTCTTGAAAGGCCTGCGCCTCGTATTTGCAACTTTATGGCGATGCCTTTGAAGCTGAAATTTAGTATACCTCTTTCCACTTCATTTTCTCCTGATATATTGGCCAAAATCTGGTGAAAATTTGGAGAATACACAAAATTGTGCTTTGTAAGAGGAGAACATGCCGTCGAAACAGATGGCACAAAGTTACGTCTCCGGAGAGCAAATCAAAGAGCGAGAAGTGGCGCAGATGTTTCGAGACAGTGACTGTTTAACGAAGAGACGCAGAATTTTCGAACGCCTCTTGAAAGGCCTGCGCCTCTTATTTGCAACTTTAAGGTGATGCGTTTGAAGCTGAAATTTAGTATACCTCTTTCCACTTCATTTTCTCCTGATATATTGGCCAAAATCTGGCGAAAATTTGGAGAATACACAAAATTATGCTTTGTAACAGGAGAACATGCCGTCGAAAGAGATGGCACAAAGTAACGTCTCCGGAGAGCAAATCAAAGATCGAGAAGTGGTGCAGATGCTTCGAGACAGTGACTGATTAACGAAGAGACGCAGAATTTTCGAACGCCTCTTATTTGCAACTTTAAAGCGATGCCTTTGAAGCTGAAATTTATTATACCGCTTTCCACTTCATGTTCTCCTGATATATTGGCCAAAATCTGGCGAAAATTTTCAGAATGCACAAAATTGGGCTTTGTAACAGGAGAACATGCCGTCGAAAGAGATGGCACAAAGTAACGTCTCCGGAGAGCAAATCAAAGAGCGAGAAGTGGCGCAAATGTTTCGAGGCAGTGACTGTTTAACGAAGAGACGCAGAATTTTCGAACGCTTCTTGAAAGGCCTGCGCCTCTTATTTGCAACTTTAAGGTGATGCGTTTGAAGCTGAAATTTAGTATACCTCTTTCCACTTCATTTTCTCCTGATATATTGGCCAAAATCTGGCGAAAATTTGGAGAATACACAAAATTGTGCTTTGTAACAGGACAACATGCCGTCGAAAGAGATGGAACAAAGTAACGTCTCTGGAGAGCAAATCAAAGAGCGAGAAGTGGCGCAGATGTTTCGAGACAGTGACTGTTTAACGAAGAGACGCAGAATTTTCGAACGCCTCTTGAAAGGCCTGCGCCTCTTATTTGCAACTTTAAGGCGATGCCTTTGAAGCTGAAATTTAGTATACCTCTTTCCACTTCATTTTCTCCTGATATATTGGCCAAAATCTGGTGAAAATTTGGAGAATACACAAAATTGTGCTTTGTAAGAGGAGAACATGCCGTCGAAACAGATGGCACAAAGTTCCGTCTCCGGAGAGCAAATCAAAGAGCGAGAAGTGGCGCAGATGTTTCGAGACAGTGACTGTTTAACGAAGAGACGCAGAATTTTCGAACGCTTCTTGAAAGGCCTGCGCCTCTTATTTGCAACTTTAAGGTGATGCGTTTTGAAGCTGAAATTTAGTATACCTCTTTCCACTTCATTTTCTCCTGATATATTGGCCAAAATCTGGCGAAAATTTGGAGAATACACAAAATTATGCTTTGTAACAGGAGAACATGCCGTCGAAAGAGATGGCACAAAGTAACGTCTCCGGAGAGCAAATCAAAGATCGAGAAGTGGTGCAGATGCTTCGAGACAGTGACTGATTAACGAAGAGACGCAGAATTTTCGAACGCCTCTTATTTGCAACTTTAAAGCGATGCCTTTGAAGCTGAAATTTATTATACCGCTTTCCACTTCATGTTCTCCTGATATATTGGCCAAAATCTGGCGAAAATTTTCAGAATGCACAAAATTGGGCTTTGTAACAGGAGAACATGCCGTCGAAAGAGATGGCACAAAGTAACGTCTCCGGAGAGCAAATCAAAGAGCAAGAAGTGGCGCAGATGTTTCGAGACAGTGACTGTTTAACGAAGAGACGCAGAATTTTCGAACGCCTCTTGAAAGGCCTGCGCCTCTTATTTGCAACTTTAAGGCGATGCCTTTGAAGCTGAAATTTAGTATACCTATTTCCACTTCATTTTCTCCTGATATATTGGCCAAAATCTGGCGAAAATTTCGAGAATACACAAAATTGAGCTTTGTAACAGGACAACATGCCGTCGAAAGAGATGGAACAAAGTAACGTCTCTGGAGAGCAAATCAAAGAGTGAGAAGTGGCGCAGGTGTTTCGAGACAGTGACTGTTTAACGAAGAGACGCAGAATTTTCGAACGCCTCTTGAAAGGCCTGCGCCTCTTATTTGCAACTTTAAGGTGATGCCTTTGAAGCTGAAATTTAGTATACCTCTTTCCACTTCATTTTCTCCTGATATATTGGCCAAAATTTGGCGAAAAATTTCGATAATACACAAAATTGTGCTTTGTAACAGGACAACATGCCGTCGAAAGAGATGGAACAAAGTAACGTCTCTGGAGAGCAAATCAAAGAGCGAGAAGTGGCGCAGATGTTTCGAGACAATGACTGTTTAACGAAGAGACGCAGAATTTTCGAACGCCTCTTGAAAGGCCTGCGCCTCGTATTTGCAACTTTATGGCGATGCCTTTGAAGCTGAAATTTAGTATACCTCTTTCCACTTCATTTTTCTCCTGATATATTGGCCAAAATCTGGTGAAAATTTGGAGAATACACAAAATTGTGCTTTGTAAGAGGAGAACATGCCGTCGAAACAGATGGCACAAAGTTACGTCTCCGGAGAGCAAATCAAAGAGCGAGAAGTGGCGCAGATGTTTCGAGACAGTGACTGTTTAACGAAGAGACGCAGAATTTTCGAACGCCTCTTGAAAGGCCTGCGCCTCTTATTTGCAACTTTAAGGTGATGCGTTTGAAGCTGAAATTTAGTATACCTCTTTCCACTTCATTTTCTCCTGATATATTGGCCAAAATCTGGCGAAAATTTGGAGAATACACAAAATTATGCTTTGTAACAGGAGAACATGCCGTCGAAAGAGATGGCACAAAGTAACGTCTCCGGAGAGCAAATCAAAGATCGAGAAGTGGTGCAGATGCTTCGAGACCGTGACTGATTAACGAAGAGACGCAGAATTTTCGAACGCCTCTTATTTGCAACTTTAAAGCGATGCCTTTGAAGCTGAAATTTATTATACCGCTTTCCACTTCATGTTCTCCTGATATATTGGCCAAAATCTGGCGAAAATTTTCAGAATGCACAAAATTGGGCTTTGTAACAGGAGAACATGCCGTCGAAAGAGATGGCACAAAGTAACGTCTCCGGAGAGCAAATCAAAGAGCGAGAAGTGGCGCAAATGTTTCGAGGCAGTGACTGTTTAACGAAGAGACGCAGAATTTTCGAACGCTTCTTGAAAGGCCTGCGCCTCTTATTTGCAACTTTAAGGTGATGCGTTTGAAGCTGAAATTTAGTATACCTCTTTCCACTTCATTTTCTCCTGATATATTGGCCAAAATCTGGCGAAAATTTTCAGAATGCACATAATTGGGTTTTGTAACAGGAGAACATTCCGTCGACAGAGATGGCACAAAGTAACGTCTCCAGAGAGCATATCAAAGAGCGAGAAGTGGCGCAGATGTTTCGAGACAGTGACTGTTAAACGAAGAGCCGCAGAATTTTCGAAACGCCTCTTGAAAGGCCTGCGCCTCTTATTTGCAACTTTAAGGCGATGCCTTTGAAGCTGAAATCTAGTATACCTCATTCCAATTCATGTTCCCCTGATATGTTGGCCAAAATCTGGCGAAAATTTTCAGATTGCACAAAATTGGGCTTTGTAACAGGAGAACATGCCGTCGAAAGAGATGGCACAATGTAACATCTCCGGAGAGCAAATCAAAGAGCGAGATGTGGCGCAGATGTTACGAGACAGTGACTGTTTAACGAAGAGACGCAGAATTTTCGAACGCCTCTTGAAAGGCTTGCGCCTCTTATTTGCAACTTTAAGGCGATGCCTTTGAAGCTGAAATTTAGTATACCTCCTTCCACTTCATGTTCTCCTGACATATTGGCCAAAATCTGGCGAAAATTTTCAGAATGCACAAAATTGGTCTTTGTAACAGGACAACATGCCGTCGACAGAGATGGCACAAAGTAACGTCTCCGGAGAGCATATCAAAGAGCGAGAAGTGGCGCAGATGTTTCGAGACAGTGACTGTTTAAACGAAGAGCCGCAGAATTTTCGAACGCCTCTTGAAAGGCCTGCGCCTCTTATTTGCAACTTTAAGGCGATGCCTTTGAAGCTGAAATCTAGTGTACCTCCTTCTATTTCATGTTCTCCTGATATATTGGCCACAATCTGGCGAAAATTTTCAGAATGCACAAGATTGGGCTTTGTAACAGGACAACATGCCGTCGACAGAGATGGCACAATGTAACGTCTCCGGAGAGCAAATCAAAGAGCGAGAAGTGGCGCAGATGTTTCGAGACAGTGACTGTTTAACGAAGAACCGCAGAATTTTCGACCGCCTCTTGAAAGGCCTGCGCCTCTTATTTGCAACTTTAAGGCGATGCCTTTGAAGCTGAAATCTAGTATACCTCATTCCAATTCATGTTCCCCTGATATGTTGGCCAAAATCTGGCGAAAATTTTCAGATTGCACAAAATTGGGCTTTGTAACAGGAGAACATGCCGTCGAAAGAGATGGCACAATGTAACATCTCCGGAGAGCAAATCAAAGAGCGAGATGTGGCGCAGATGTTACGAGACAGTGACTGTTTAACGAAGAGACGCAGAATTTTCGAACGCCTCTTGAAAGGCTTGCGCCTCTTATTTGCAACTTTAAGGCGATGCCTTTGAAGCTGAAATTTAGTATACCTCCTTCCACTTCATGTTCTCCTGACATATTGGCCAAAATCTGGCGAAAATATTCAGAATGCACAAAATTGGACTTTGTAACAGGAGAACATGCCGCCGAAAGAGATGGCACAACGTAACGTCTCCGGAGAGCAAATCAAAGAGCGAGAAGTGGCGCAGATGTTTCGAGACAGTGATTGTTTAACGAAGAGCCGCAGAATTTTAGAACGCCTCTTGAAAGGCCTGCGCCCCTTATTTGCAACTTTAAGGCGATGCCTTTTCAAGCTGAAATCTAGTGTACCTCCTTCCACTTCATGTTCTCCTGATATGTTGGCCAAAATCTGGCGAAAATTTTCAGATTGCACAAAATTGGGCTTTGTAACAGGCGAACATGCCGTCGAAAGAGATGGTACAAAGTAACGTCTCCGGAGAGCAAATCAAAGGGCGAGAAGTGGCGTAGATGTTTCGAGACAGTGACTGTTTAAAGATGAGGCGCAGAATTTTCGAACGCCTCTTGAAAGGCCTGCGCCTCTTATTTGCAACTTTAAGGCGATGCCTTTGAAACTGAAATTTAATATACCTCCTTCCACTTCCTGTTCCCCTGATATATTGGCCAAAATCTGGCGAAAATTTTCAGAATGCACAAAATTGGTCTTTGTAACAGGACAACATGCCGTCGACAGAGATGGCACAAAGTGACGTCTCCGGAGAGCAAATCAAAGGGCGAGAAGTGGCGTAGATGTTTCGAGACAGTGACTGTTTAAAGAAGAGGCGCAGAATTTTCGAACGCCTCTTGAAAGGCCTGCGCCTCTTATTTGCAACTTTAAGGCGATGCCTTTGAAGCTGAAATGTAGTATACCTCCTTCCACTTCATGTTCTCCTGATATATTGGCCACAATCTGGCGAAAATTTTCAGAATGCACAAAATTGGGCTTTGTAACAGGACAACATGCCTTCGACAGAGATGGCACAAAGTGACGTCTCCGGAGAGCAAATCAAAGGGCGAGAAGTGGCGTAGATGTTTCGAGACAGTGACTGTTTAAAGAAGAGGCGCAGAATTTTCGAACGCCTCTTGAAAGGCCTGCGCCTCTTATTTGCAACTTTAAGGCGATGCCTTTGAAACTGAAATTTAATATACCTCCTTCCACTTCCTGTTCCCCTGATATATTGGCCAAAATCTGGCGAAAATTTTCAGAATGCCCAAAATTGGTCTTTGTAACAGGACAACATGCCGTCGACAGAGATGGCACAAAGTAACGTCTCCGGAGAGCAAATCAAAGAGCGAGAAGTGGCGCATATGTTTCGAGACAGTGACTGTTTAACGAAGAGACGCAGAATTTTCGAACGCCTCTTGAAAGGCCTGCGCCTCTTATTTGCAACTTTAACGCGATGCCTTTGAAGCTGAAATTTAATATACCTCTTTCCACTTCATGTTCTCCTGATATATTGGCCAAAATCAGGCGAAAATTTTCAGAATGCACATAATTGGGTTTTGTAACAGGAGAACATTCCGTCGACAGAGATGGCACAAAGTAACGTCTCCAGAGAGCATATCAAAGAGCGAGAAGTGGCGCAGATGTTTCGAGACAGTGACTGTTAAACGAAGAGCCGCAGAATTTTCGAACGCCTCTTGAAAGGCCTGCGCCTCTTATTTGCAACTTTAAGGCGATGCCTTTGAAGCTGAAATCTAGTATACCTCATTCCAATTCATGTTCCCCTGATATGTTGGCCAAAATCTGGCGAAAATTTTCAGATTGCACAAAATTGGGCTTTGTAACAGGAGACCATGCCGTCGAAAGAGATGGCACAATGTAACATCTCCGGAGAGCAAATCAAAGAGCGAGATGTGGCGCAGATGTTACGAGACAGTGACTGTTTAACGAAGAGACGCAGAATTTTCGAACGCCTCTTGAAAGGCTTGCGCCTCTTATTTGCAACTTTAAGGCGATGCCTTTGAAGCTGAAATTTAGTATACCTCCTTCCACTTCATGTTCTCCTGACATATTGGCCAAAATCTGGCGAAAATTTTCAGAATGCACAAAATTGGTCTTTGTAACAGGACAACATGCCGTCGACAGAGATGGCACAAAGTAACGTCTCCGGAGAGCATATCAAAGAGCGAGAAGTGGCGCAGATGTTTCGAGACAGTGACTGTTAAACGAAGAGCCGCAGAATTTTCGAACGCCTCTTGAAAGGCCTGCGCCTCTTATTTGCAACTTTAAGGCGATGCCTTTGAAGCTGAAATCTAGTGTACCTCCTTCTATTTCATGTTCTCCTGATATATTGGCCACAATCTGGCGAAAATTTTCAGAATGCACAAGATTGGGCTTTGTAACAGGACAACATGCCGTCGACAGAGATGGCACAATGTAACGTCTCCGGAGAGCAAATCAAAGAGCGAGAAGTGGCGCAGATGTTTCGAGACAGTGACTGTTTAACGAAGAACCGCAGAATTTTCGACCGCCTCTTGAAAGGCCTGCGCCTCTTATTTGCAACTTTAAGGCGATGCCTTTGAAGCTGAAATCTAGTATACCTCATTCCAATTCATGTTCCCCTGATATGTTGGCCAAAATCTGGCGAAAATTTTCAGATTGCACAAAATTGGGCTTTGTAACAGGAGAACATGCCGTCGAAAGAGATGGCACAATGTAACATCTCCGGAGAGCAAATCAAAGAGCGAGATGTGGCGCAGATGTTACGAGACAGTGACTGTTTAACGAAGAGACGCAGAATTTTCGAACGCCTCTTGAAAGGCTTGCGCCTCTTATTTGCAACTTTAAGGCGATGCCTTTGAAGCTGAAATTTAGTATACCTCCTTCCACTTCATGTTCTCCTGACATATTGGCCAAAATCTGGCGAAAATATTCAGAATGCACAAAATTGGACTTTGTAACAGGAGAACATGCCGCCGAAAGAGATGGCACAACGTAACGTCTCCGGAGAGCAAATCAAAGAGCGAGAAGTGGCGCAGATGTTTCGAGACAGTGATTGTTTAACGAAGAGCCGCAGAATTTTAGAACGCCTCTTGAAAGGCCTGCGCCCCTTATTTGCAACTTTAAGGCGATGCCTTTTCAAGCTGAAATCTAGTGTACCTCCTTCCACTTCATGTTCTCCTGATATGTTGGCCAAAATCTGGCGAAAATTTTCAGATTGCACAAAATTGGGCTTTGTAACAGGCGAACATGCCGTCGAAAGAGATGGTACAAAGTAACGTCTCCGGAGAGCAAATCAAAGGGCGAGAAGTGGCGTAGATGTTTCGAGACAGTGACTGTTTAAAGAAGAGGCGCAGAATTTTCGAACGCCTCTTGAAAGGCCTGCGCCTCTTATTTGCAACTTTAAGGCGATGCCTTTGAAACTGAAATTTAATATACCTCCTTCCACTTCCTGTTCCCCTGATATATTGGCCAAAATCTGGCGAAAATTTTCAGAATGCACAAAATTGGTCTTTGTAACAGGACAACATGCCGTCGACAGAGATGGCACAAAGTAACGTCTCCGGAGAGCAAATCAAAGAGCGAGAAGTGGCGCATATGTTTCGAGACAGTGACTGTTTAACGAAGAGACGCAGAATTTTCGAACGCCTCTTGAAAGGCCTGCGCCTCTTATTTGCAACTTTAACGCGATGCCTTTGAAGCTGAAATTTAATATACCTCTTTCCACTTCATGTTCTCCTGATATATTGGCCAAAATCAGGCGAAAATTTTCAGAATGCACATAATTGGGTTTTGTAACAGGAGAACATTCCGTCGACAGAGATGGCACAAAGTAACGTCTCCAGAGAGCATATCAAAGAGCGAGAAGTGGCGCAGATGTTTCGAGACAGTGACTGTTAAACGAAGAGCCGCAGAATTTTCGAACGCCTCTTGAAAGGCCTGCGCCTCTTATTTGCAACTTTAAGGCGATGCCTTTGAAGCTGAAATCTAGTATACCTCATTCCAATTCATGTTCCCCTGATATGTTGGCCAAAATCTGGCGAAAATTTTCAGATTGCACAAAATTGGGCTTTGTAACAGGAGACCATGCCGTCGAAAGAGATGGCACAATGTAACATCTCCGGAGAGCAAATCAAAGAGCGAGATGTGGCGCAGATGTTACGAGACAGTGACTGTTTAACGAAGAGACGCAGAATTTTCGAACGCCTCTTGAAAGGCTTGCGCCTCTTATTTGCAACTTTAAGGCGATGCCTTTGAAGCTGAAATTTAGTATACCTCCTTCCACTTCATGTTCTCCTGACATATTGGCCAAAATCTGGCGAAAATTTTCAGAATGCACAAAATTGGTCTTTGTAACAGGACAACATGCCGTCGACAGAGATGGCACAAAGTAACGTCTCCGGAGAGCATATCAAAGAGCGAGAAGTGGCGCAGATGTTTCGAGACAGTGACTGTTAAACGAAGAGCCGCAGAATTTTCGAACGCCTCTTGAAAGGCCTGCGCCTCTTATTTGCAACTTTAAGGCGATGCCTTTGAAGCTGAAATCTAGTGTACCTCCTTCTATTTCATGTTCTCCTGATATATTGGCCACAATCTGGCGAAAATTTTCAGAATGCACAAGATTGGGCTTTGTAACAGGACAACATGCCGTCGACAGAGATGGCACAATGTAACGTCTCCGGAGAGCAAATCAAAGAGCGAGAAGTGGCGCAGATGTTTCGAGACAGTGACTGTTTAACGAAGAACCGCAGAATTTTCGACCGCCTCTTGAAAGGCCTGCGCCTCTTATTTGCAACTTTAAGGCGATGCCTTTGAAGCTGAAATCTAGTATACCTCATTCCAATTCATGTTCCCCTGATATGTTGGCCAAAATCTGGCGAAAATTTTCAGATTGCACAAAATTGGGCTTTGTAACAGGAGAACATGCCGTCGAAAGAGATGGCACAATGTAACATCTCCGGAGAGCAAATCAAAGAGCGAGATGTGGCGCAGATGTTACGAGACAGTGACTGTTTAACGAAGAGACGCAGAATTTTCGAACGCCTCTTGAAAGGCTTGCGCCTCTTATTTGCAACTTTAAGGCGATGCCTTTGAAGCTGAAATTTAGTATACCTCCTTCCACTTCATGTTCTCCTGACATATTGGCCAAAATCTGGCGAAAATATTCAGAATGCACAAAATTGGACTTTGTAACAGGAGAACATGCCGCCGAAAGAGATGGCACAACGTAACGTCTCCGGAGAGCAAATCAAAGAGCGAGAAGTGGCGCAGATGTTTCGAGACAGTGATTGTTTAACGAAGAGCCGCAGAATTTTAGAACGCCTCTTGAAAGGCCTGCGCCTCTTATTTGCAACTTTAAGGCGATGCCTTTGAAACTGAAATTTAATATACCTCCTTCCACTTCCTGTTCCCCTGATATATTGGCCAAAATCTGGCGAAAATTTTCAGAATGCACAAAATTGGTCTTTGTAACAGGACAACATGCCGTCGACAGAGATGGCACAAAGTAACGTCTCCGGAGAGCAAATCAAAGAGCGAGAAGTGGCGCATATGTTTCGAGACAGTGACTGTTTAACGAAGAGACGCAGAATTTTCGAACGCCTCTTGAAAGGCCTGCGCCTCTTATTTGCAACTTTAACGCGATGCCTTTGAAGCTGAAATTTAATATACCTCTTTCCACTTCATGTTCTCCTGATATATTGGCCAAAATCAGGCGAAAATTTTCAGAATGCACAAAATTGGGCTTTGTAACAGGACAACATGCCGTCGACAGAGATGGCACAAAGTAACGTCTCCGGAGAGCAAATCAAAGGGCGAGAAGTTGCGCAGATGTTTCGAGACAGTGACTGCTTAACGAAGAGACGCTGAATTTTCGAACGCCTCTTGAAAGGCCTGCGCCTCTTATTTGCAACTTTAACGCGATGCCTTTGAAGCTGAAATTTAATATACCTCCTTCCACTTCCTGTTCCCCTGATATATTGGCCAAAATCTGGCGAAAATTTTCAGAATGCACAAAATTGGTCTTTGTAACAGGACAACATGCCGTCGACAGAGATGGCACAAAGTAACGTCTCCGGAGAGCAAATCAAAGAGCGAGAAGTGGCGCATATGTTTCGAGACAGTGACTGTTTAACGAAGAGACGCAGAATTTTCGAACGCCTCTTGAAAGGCCTGCGCCTCTTATTTGCAACTTTAACGCGATGCCTTTGAAGCTGAAATTTAATATACCTCTTTCCACTTCATGTTCTCCTGATATATTGGCCAAAATCAGGCGAAAATTTTCAGAATGCACATAATTGGGTTTTGTAACAGGAGAACATTCCGTCGACAGAGATGGCACAAAGTAACGTCTCCAGAGAGCATATCAAAGAGCGAGAAGTGGCGCAGATGTTTCGAGACAGTGACTGTTAAACGAAGAGCCGCAGAATTTTCGAACGCCTCTTGAAAGGCCTGCGCCTCTTATTTGCAACTTTAAGGCGATGCCTTTGAAGCTGAAATCTAGTGTACCTCCTTCCACTTCATGTTCTCCTGATATATTGGCCAAAATCTGGCGAAAATTTTCAGAATGCACAAAATTGGGCTTTGTAACAGGACAACATGCCGTCGACAGAGATGGCACAAAGTAACGTCTCCGGAGAGCAAATCAAAGGGCGAGAAGTTGCGCAGATGTTTCGAGACAGTGACTGCTTAACGAAGAGACGCTGAATTTTCGAACGCCTCTTGAAAGGCCTGCGCCTCTTATTTGCAACTTTAACGCGATGCCTTTGAAGCTGAAATTTAATATACCTCCTTCCACTTCCTGTTCCCCTGATATATTGGCCAAAATCTGGCGAAAATTTTCAGAATGCACAAAATTGGTCTTTGTAACAGGACAACATGCCGTCGACAGAGATGGCACAAAGTAACGTCTCCGGAGAGCAAATCAAAGAGCGAGAAGTGGCGCATATGTTTCGAGACAGTGACTGTTTAACGAAGAGACGCAGAATTTTCGAACGCCTCTTGAAAGGCCTGCGCCTCTTATTTGCAACTTTAACGCGATGCCTTTGAAGCTGAAATTTAATATACCTCTTTCCACTTCATGTTCTCCTGATATATTGGCCAAAATCAGGCGAAAATTTTCAGAATGCACATAATTGGGTTTTGTAACAGGAGAACATTCCGTCGACAGAGATGGCACAAAGTAACGTCTCCAGAGAGCATATCAAAGAGCGAGAAGTGGCGCAGATGTTTCGAGACAGTGACTGTTAAACGAAGAGCCGCAGAATTTTCGAACGCCTCTTGAAAGGCCTGCGCCTCTTATTTGCAACTTTAAGGCGATGCCTTTGAAGCTGAAATCTAGTGTACCTCCTTCCACTTCATGTTCTCCTGATATATTGGCCAAAATCTGGCGAAAATTTTCAGAATGCACAAAATTGGGCTTTGTAACAGGACAACATGCCGTCGACAGAGATGGCACAAAGTAACGTCTCCGGAGAGCAAATCAAAGAGCGATAAGTGGCGCAGATGTTTCGAGACAGTGACTGTTTAACGAAGAGACGCAGAATTTTCGAACGCCTCTTGAAAGGCCTGCGCCTCTTATTTGCAACTTTAAGGCGATGCCTTTGAAGCTGAAATTTATTATACCTCCTTCCACTTCCTGTTCTCCTGATATATTGGCCACAATCTGGCGAAAATTTTCAGAATGCACAAAATTGGGCTTTGTAACAGGACAACATGCCGTCGACAGAGATGGCACAATGTAACGTCTCCGGAGAGCAAATCAAAGAGCGAGAAGTGGCGCAGATGTTTCGAGACAGTGACTGTTTAACGAAGAGACGCAGAATTTTGGAACGCCTCTTGAAAGGCCTGCCTCTTATTTGCAACTTTAAGGCGATGCCTCTGAAGCTGAAATTTATTATACCTCCTTCCACTTCCTGTTCTCCTGATATATTGGCCACAATCTGGCGAAAATTTTCAGAATGCACAAAATTGGGCTTTGTAACAGGACAACATGCCGTCGAAAGAGATGGCACAAAGTAACGTCTCCGGAGAGCAAATCAAAGGGCGAGAAGTTGCGCAGATGTTTCGAGACAGTGACTGCTTAACGAAGAGACGCTGAATTTTCGAACGCCTCTTGAAAGGCCTGCGCCTCTTATTTGCAACTTTAACGCGATGCCTTTGAAGCTGAAATTTAATATACCTCCTTCCACTTCCTGTTCCCCTGATATATTGGCCAAAATCTGGCGAAAATTTTCAGAATGCACAAAATTGGTCTTTGTAACAGGACAACATGCCGTCGACAGAGATGGCACAAAGTAACGTCTCCGGAGAGCAAATCAAAGAGCGAGAAGTGGCGCATACGTTTCGAGACAGTGACTGTTTAACGAAGAGACGCAGAATTTTCGAACGCCTCTTGAAAGGCCTGCGCCTCTTATTTGCAACTTTAACGCGATGCCTTTGAAGCTGAAATTTAATATACCTCTTTCCACTTCATGTTCTCCTGATATATTGGCCAAAATCAGGCGAAAATTTTCAGAATGCACATAATTGGGTTTTGTAACAGGAGAACATTCCGTCGACAGAGATGGCACAAAGTAACGTCTCCAGAGAGCATATCAAAGAGCGAGAAGTGGCGCAGATGTTTCGAGACAGTGACTGTTAAACGAAGAGCCGCAGAATTTTCGAACGCCTCTTGAAAGGCCTGCGCCTCTTATTTGCAACTTTAAGGCGATGCCTTTGAAGCTGAAATCTAGTGTACCTCCTTCCACTTCATGTTCTCCTGATATATTGGCCAAAATCTGGCGAAAATTTTCAGAATGCACAAAATTGGGCTTTGTAACAGGACAACATGCCGTCGACAGAGATGGCACAAAGTAACGTCTCCGGAGAGCAAATCAAAGAGCGAGAAGTGGCGCAGAAGTTTCGAGACAGTGACTGTTTAACGAAGAGGCGCAGAATTTTCGAACGCCTCTTGAAAGGCCTGCGCCTCTTATTTGCAACTTTAAGGCGATGCCCTTGAAGATGAAATCTAGTGTACCTCCTTCCACTTCATGTTCTCCTGATATATTGGCCACAATCTGGCGAAAATTTTCAGAATGCACAAAATTGGGCTTTGTAACAGGACAACATGCCTTCGACAGAGATGGCACAATGTAACGTCTCCGGAGAGCAAATCAAAGAGCGAGAAGTGGCGCAGATGTTTCGAGACAGTGACTGTTTAACGAAGAGACGCAGAATTTTGGAACGCCTCTTGAAAGGCCTGCGCCTCTTATTTGCAACTTTAAGGCGATGCCTTTGAAGCTGAAATTTAATATACCTCTTTCCACATCATGTTCCCCTGATATATTGGCCAAAATCTGGCGAAAATTTTCAGAATGCCAAAATTGGGCTTTGTAACAGGACAACATGCCGTCGACAGAGATGGCACAAAGTAACGTCTCCGGAGAGCAAATCAAAGAGCGAGAAGTGGCGCAGATGTTTCGAGACAGTGACTGTTTAACGAAGAGACGCAGAAATTTAGAACGCCTCTTGAAAGGCCTGCGCCTCTTATTTGCAACTTTAAGGCGATGCCTTTGAAACTGAAATTTAATATACCTCCTTCCACTTCCTGTTCCCCTGATATATTGGCCAAATCTGGCGAAAATTTTCAGAATGCACAAAATTGGTCTTTGTAACAGGACAACATGCCGTCGACAGAGATGGCACAATGTAACGTCTCCGGAGAGCAAATCAAAGAGCGAGAAGTGGCGCAGATGTTTCGAGACAGTGACTGTTTAACGAAGAGACGCAGAATTTTGGAACGCCTCTGAAAGGCCTGCCTCTTATTTGCAACTTTAAGGCGATGCCTCTGAAGCTGAAATTTATTATACCTCCTTCCACTTCCTGTTCTCCTGATATATTGGCCACAATCTGGCGAAAATTTTCAGAATGCACAAAATTGGGCTTTGTAACAGGACAACATGCCGTCGAAAGAGATGGCACAACGTAACGTCTCCGGAGAGCAAATCAAAGAGCGAGAAGTGGCGCAGAAGTTTCGAGACAGTGACTGTTTAACGAAGAGGCGCAGAATTTTCGAACGCCTCTTGAAAGGCCTGCGCCTCTTATTTGCAACTTTAAGGCGATGCCCTTGAAGATGAAATCTAGTGTACCTCCTTCCACTTCATGTTCTCCTGATATATTGGCCACAATCTGGCGAAAATTTTCAGAATGCACAAAATTGGGCTTTGTAACAGGACAACATGCCTTCGACAGAGATGGCACAATGTAACGTCTCCGGAGAGCAAATCAAAGAGCGAGAAGTGGCGCAGATGTTTCGAGACAGTGACTGTTTAACGAAGAGACGCAGAATTTTGGAACGCCTCTTGAAAGGCCTGCGCCTCTTATTTGCAACTTTAAGGCGATGCCTTTGAAGCTGAAATTTAATATACCTCTTTCCACTTCATGTTCTCCTGATATATTGGCCAAAATCAGGCGAAAATTTTCAGAATGCACATAATTGGGTTTTGTAACAGGAGAACATTCCGTCGACAGAGATGGCACAAAGTAACGTCTCCAGACAGCATATCAAAGAGCGAGAAGTGGTGCAGATGTTTCGAGACAGTGACTGTTAAACGAAGAGCCGCAGAATTTTCGAACGCCTCTTGAAAGGCCTGCGCCTCTTATTTGCAACTTTAAGGCGATGCCTTTGAAGCTGAAATCTAGTGTACCTCCTTCCACTTCATGTTCTCCTGATATATTGGCCAAAATCTGGCGAAAATTTTCAGAATGCACAAAATTGGGCTTTGTAACAGGACAACATGCCGTCGACAGAGATGGCACAAAGTAACGTCTCCGGAGAGCAAATCAAAGGGCGAGAAGTTGCGCAGATGTTTCGAGACAGTGACTGCTTAACGAAGAGGCGCAGAATTTTCGAACGCCTCTTGAAAGGCTGCGCCTCTTATTTGCAACTTTAAGGCGATGCCTTTGAAACTGAAATTTAATATACCTCCTTCCACTTCCTGTTCCCTGATATATTGGCCAAAATCTGGCGAAAATTTTCAGAATGCACAAAATTGGTCTTTGTAACAGGACAACATGCCGTCGACAGAGATGGCACAAAGTAACGTCTCCGGAGAGCAAATCAAAGAGCGAGAAGTGGCGCATATGTTTCGAGACAGTGACTGTTTAACGAAGAGACGCAGAATTTTCGAACGCCTCTTGAAAGGCCTGCGCCTCTTATTTGCAACTTTAACGCGATGCCTTTGAAGCTGAAATTTAATATACCTCTTTCCACTTCATGTTCTCCTGATATATTGGCCAAAATCAGGCGAAAATTTCAGAATGCACAAAATTGGGCTTTGTAACAGGACAACATGCCGTCGACAGAGATGGCACAAAGTAACGTCTCCGGAGAGCAAATCAAAGGGCGAGAAGGTTGCGCAGATGTTTCGAGACAGTGACTGCTTAACGAAGAGACGCTGAATTTTCGAACGCCTCTTGAAAGGCCTGCGCCTCTTATTTGCAACTTTAACGCGATGCCTTGAAGCTGAAATTTAATATACCTCCTTCCACTTCCTGTTCCCCTGATATATTGGCCAAAATCTGGCGAAAATTTTCAGAATGCACAAAATTGGTCTTTGTAACAGGACAACATGCCGTCGACAGAGATGGCACAAAGTAACGTCTCCGGAGAGCAAATCAAAGAGCGAGAAGTGGCGCATATGTTTCGAGACAGTGACTGTTTAACGAAGAGACGCAGAATTTTCGAACGCCTCTTGAAAGGCCTGCGCCTCTTATTTGCAACTTTAACGCGATGCCTTTGAAGCTGAAATTTAATATACCTCTTTCCACTTCATGTTCTCCTGATATATTGGCCAAAATCAGGCGAAAATTTTCAGAATGCACATAATTGGGTTTTGTAACAGGAGAACATTCCGTCGACAGAGATGGCACAAAGTAACGTCTCCAGAGAGCATATCAAAGAGCGAGAAGTGGCGCAGATGTTTCGAGACAGTGACTGTTAAACGAGAGCCGCAGAATTTTCGAACGCCTCTTGAAAGGCCTGCGCCTCTTATTTGCAACTTTAAGGCGATGCCTTTGAAGCTGAAATCTAGTGTACCTCCTTCCACTTCATGTTCTCCTGATATATTGGCCAAAATCTGGCGAAAATTTTCAGAATGCACAAAATTGGGCTTTGTAACAGGACAACATGCCGTCGACAGAGATGGCACAAAGTAACGTCTCGGAGAGCAAATCAAAGGGCGAGAAGTTGCGCAGATGTTTCGAGACAGTGACTGCTTAACGAAGAGACGCTGAATTTTCGAACGCCTCTTGAAAGGCCTGCGCCTCTTATTTGCAACTTTAACGCGATGCCTTTGAAGCTGAAATTTAATATACCTCCTTCCACTTCCTGTTCCCCTGATATATTGGCCAAAATCTGGCGAAAATTTTCAGAATGCACAAAATTGGTCTTTGTAACAGGACAACATGCCGTCGACAGAGATGGCACAAAGTAACGTCTCCGGAGAGCAAATCAAAGAGCGAGAAGTGGCGCATATGTTTCGAGACAGTGACTGTTTAACGAGAGACGCAGAATTTTCGAACGCCTCTTGAAAGGCCTGCGCCTCTTATTTGCAACTTTAACGCGATGCCTTTGAAGCTGAAATTTAATATACCTCTTTCCACTTCATGTTCTCCTGATATATTGGCCAAAATCAGGCGAAAATTTTCAGAATGCACATAATTGGGTTTTGTAACAGGAGAACATTCCGTCGACAGAGATGGCACAAAGTAACGTCTCCAGAGAGCATATCAAAGAGCGAGAAGTGGCGCAGATGTTTCGAGACAGTGACTGTTAAACGAAGAGCCGCAGAATTTTCGAACGCCTCTTGAAAGGCCTGCGCCTCTTATTTGCAACTTTAAGGCGATGCCTTTGAAGCTGAAATCTAGTGTACCTCCTTCCACTTCATGTTCTCCTGATATATTGGCCAAAATCTGGCGAAAATTTTCAGAATGCACAAAATTGGGCTTTGTAACAGGACAACATGCCGTCGACAGAGATGGCACAAAGTAACGTCTCCGGAGAGCAAATCAAAGAGCGATAAGTGGCGCAGATGTTTCGAGACAGTGACTGTTTAACGAAGAGACGCAGAATTTTCGAACGCCTCTTGAAAGGCCTGCGCCTCTTATTTGCAACTTTAAGGCGATGCCTTTGAAGCTGAAATTTATTATACCTCCTTCCACTTCCTGTTCTCCTGATATATTGGCCACAATCTGGCGAAAATTTTCAGAATGCACAAAATTGGGCTTTGTAACAGGACAACATGCCGTCGACAGAGATGGCACAATGTAACGTCTCCGGAGAGCAAATCAAAGAGCGAGAAGTGGCGCAGATGTTTCGAGACAGTGACTGTTTAACGAAGAGACGCAGAATTTTGGAACGCCTCTTGAAAGGCCTGCCTCTTAT